>NW_028145665.1:1365000-1443158 GCF_977016875.1 Pavona decussata | reverse complement strand
CTAAGCAATTCGGGAAAGATTTCCGCACAGACCCAGGAAGTGGGTTAGTGTGACAGTTGTACATGGATAAATAATGTTTGGGGCTGTGCGAATTGCTTAGATATAGTTTCTTATAAAATGTTGGAGTTGAAAATTTGTTACATCAAGATCCTTCCTTCGAAAATAAAAAACCGAAATCTACACGTCAAAATACGAGGAAAGAGTTCTGCGGTATAGATTGCGATTAAATTTTTATTTTCGTTTTCATTTATTTATTTATTTTTTGCGTGTGTGTGTGTTTGGCTGTGTATGATAAATTGATTAATATAAAACGTAAAACAACGGAAATGAGCATGACCGAACCACAACACATTCGTCATAACCAGATAAATCCTCGACAAGTGACATAAATCGTTTCAAAAATAAACAGAGGCGGTTCTTTACTCACGTCTTTTTCCTGCGAGGCGCTGTGAAAGCTTGAAACATGTCAAGTTTAACCAGCCTTCGATTGAGTTGTATACATCTCCCGTAATGGCGGACGAATCGTGTGGAATGGAAACCAGGTTACGTAAATAAACAAGCCTCTTTAATGCAAATGTATTACAAATCTTGTGTTCACTCGCGAACGATAAAAGTCCACGAGCTGCTATGTTGCATCAACGGCTATGCGATGAGAATCGAAGGAAAAAAGTTTGAATTCGAAGATACCATTGTTTGGGTTTTTGTGATGCATTCTTCGGTTGAAATGGTTACAAAAAGGCTGTATTTGCAAATTGGCGCCCAAAAAAAGGCGCGCTTTTTCAGTTTAATGTATTCTGTGAGTCATTATGCATAAATCGTATCTCGCATAATTATGTCATTCCGCAAGTCGTATTTTGCATAATTATGCCATTCCGCACGTCATTCCACATTCCATTCCGCAAACTCATCCCGCCTTTTACCCTCACCGGTGGTGAATGTGGGATGTGGATGTAGCTTAAGTTCTAAAAAACGTTTGCCCGTTTTTACCTGCTCCAGTATTAAAGTTTGCGTAAGCGAGTTTTGCCAAAAAAGGTGTATTGGAACTGAGTTGCGTGGGAGTGACGCAAAGTGACGTTTGTTCTGTCGTGAATTGTAATACCGTCGTGAATTGTAATACCTGTCGTGAATTGTAATAACAGTTGTCGTGAATTGTAATACCTGTCGTGAATTGAAATAACAGTTGTCGTGAATTGTAATAACGTACCTATCGTGAATTGTAATAACCTGTTGTCGTAATTTGTAATAATCCGAGCTGTCGTGAATTGTAATACCACGTTGTCGTGATTTGTAATAAGTCAAGAACAAACAATTACAAAAGAAAATAACAATTAGTTAGCTGGATTTATCCATGAAACTTGTATTTAAATCTCGTGATGTAAAATTACTTCTCTGCTGGCCAACACAACAAGGGCTATTCAATCAGTAATATTTCCTCCGGCTTTTGTCAAGTCCGCAGTAGTGAAGCCGGTACATGTCAGTCGGTGCGGGAACATTTGAAGGAAGTCCTCATGGAACTGTTATTTACAACTCAGTGTCAAGTATGTACGTGACTCTCATATGTTGAAACAACACGCTTGCAGAGCATTTTAAAAAGAATGAGACTTCCTTGTCCAAATGTATTTATTCACCACTCAAGATCTCTTTCGTATTTTTAAAATACTTTGTTATGAAAAAGCGTATTTTTGTCGTATTTTAGAAAAGTCACGCAGTTGAAATATGGTCAGTTGAATAATTTTACCCAACCAATGGTGCCTCCACAACGAAGACCGAAGGCCCCAAAAGCGAAGGCCCCTATTTTTTTCTGTCGTACCATCCTGAAAAGTCGCAAAGCGTCGTAAAACATATCTCATACGCTAAGAGGACCATTTAGCGGTGAAATAATCAGGATCTCGATCGTTTTATAGTTTACCCCCACCAAAACTATTCATGAGGGATTGTCTTCTTCAGATAAGCTGTAAAGGTTTAATCAATGAGAGTGAGCGTTTCCCACAACTTAATATAAACAAAAGTAAACGCGAGATACTCCACACTTTTTACAGCGGTATGAAGATGGCTTGTAAATGGAAATGTTCCGTGCTTTTTGTACAAGTACCCAGAGTCCTCAGGCTCTTTGGCCAGCGGTTGGTCGCCAGGAGAGACTCTGGGGTACTGGAATTTTATTATCGCAGGATTTCTGCCGTAAAACAATGGGAGCCGTTACGGAGCTTATATAGAGCAGCCAATGAAAAAAATTATTTTTTTTCGAATTCTCTAGAGTCTCTCCTGGCACCCACCCGCTTACCAAAAAAAAACCTTGCCAGAAATGTCAATGGCAATTCAGCGTCCTATTGAGCTTATAGATTACATAATCAAACTAGCAGTATATTCATCAGATTTTTCTTGGCCGAACCACATTTGTTATGTGTACAATCAGATTTACAACGGCGCCACAGGCTTCCAGGGGTACATTTTCCATTAGGCAATGCTGGCTACATCAGTGTTGCAAAACTGATCAGACAATTCGGATCTGGCAGTGGCCTATTATTGGAACTAAAGAAAAAAATTTCTCATCCGCGGTGGAACAGCGCATGGCTGAAGCTTTACGCCACTGGTTATGGATGGCTTACAATTTTAAATATTATCTGGGGGAGAAAGATCGCTCGAAAGTAGCGCAATAATTAACAATTATTCACTGAAGTGGAGGTGAATAGTACTTGGCTAATCACCTCCGAGCTAGCCAATCAGCATGCGCGAAAAGTACTATTCACTTGTGTGGTATATACTAAGCTTGGTTGTGATTATTATTCGGGAGATGTTTGCTCTGTTTTTTTTCTTTCCTAGTTACTGTTGAACTACGCCGCAAAATGCAAATGATTAGCAGGGGGCGAATCTTTTGTACTTTATTATTATTATAGAACATGAATTGTTTACCGGTGATTTGAGTAGTCTGCAAGAACCTGACAAATTGTACTGTTCGGATGTTAAAACGTTGTGTTGCTTAAATTTCAAAGCGTAAACATATGTTACGAAAGTAAGCTGGATTTTGTGTTTCAAAATTTTAAAAAAGATCAAAATAAAGGTTGGTTTTTTGGGTCATTGTTATTATTTTCTTTTGTAATTGTTTGTTCTTAAGACTTATTACAAATCACGACAACGTGGTATTACAATTCACGACAGCTCGGATTATTACAAATTACGACAACAGGTTATTACAATTCACGATAGGTACGTTATTACAATTCACGACAACTGTTATTACAATTCACGACAGGTATTACAATTCACGACAACTGTTATTACAATTCACGACAGGTATTACAATTCACGACGGTATTACAATTCACGACAGAACAGACGTTCCGTGTTGATCACGTAAATTTCTATCAAACAGTATTCGAATAGACGAAAATACTGCACAAAATTCTGATTGCAACGG
The DNA here is from genome assembly GCF_977016875.1 of Pavona decussata. Lineage (NCBI taxonomy): Eukaryota > Metazoa > Cnidaria > Anthozoa > Scleractinia > Agariciidae > Pavona > Pavona decussata. The sequence continues at coordinate 1,439,743 of NW_028145665.1, read as the reverse complement.
CTGAGCTCGCGGTAAAAGTGGTGCATAGCTTGGCTTGCATAGTGGGGAACGTAAGATTAAACAGAGAACTAAGAAACAACGGTAAAGAAATCAAGCTAATTTGAGGGCAGTGACAGGAATGAGGTGAGTCACGGCACAAATGTAGAAACTAAGCACGCTGTTTCGTTATGTTAATTTGCTACACTTTAGTTTATGATTTCAATTCACAAAAAGAACAGAAAGAGGGTTTACAGTTGATACTTGGTACAAATAGATGTTTCTAGCGTACCGCAGGTATTTATGGCTAGTTTGTCGGAGGTCCTAACGAAGCCTTTAAGAGAAACCGTTGGTTCCTTTACATGTAAAAAAAATCGTAAAATATTTTAATGTAAGAAGAGTTGGCTAGCTATATCACAAGTCAGAGAACTAAAAAAGCATTTAATGAATAGGATTTGCGTCTAAGCGATTCAAAAGTTACGATTGCCTGATTTAGTAGCGTAATGAATGTTGACATTATTTGAGGTTTTGTTGACCAAAAATGCTGTCGATCATTTAAAATTCGTTTCTCGTAAGCGAGTCGTTATTTCGTTAAATGGATGCCCTTTTCACAAGTGTGGTACTAGGGCCTATCAATGTACAAAGTATGAGCGAATTCGAGTCCGGGGTTTCGTTGATTTTTACAAACATTTACTCTTAAACAACTGGTCTCTTTTCATTTAATTTTAATTTAAATTTCGGGCATCCCCTTTCCTTTCACATGGAGAGGGCCCTCGCGCTCTCGAAAATAACGAAGTATTTTGTTTTTAGTATTTTTTTAGCAGTCCAACTCCAAGTCTAACTTGAACTTCAACTCAAACTTGTTTCATTCTGTTCAGTGTTTTTCAAACCGTTTTTCTTAACTGTCATTTAGCTATATTGTTTCAGGATATATTATCCTTTTTTCGGCTGTTTAGCTGTTTCTTGTTCTGATTTGTTTGTTTCTTCTTTGACCGTGATGTTTTGAAATTAATATAAACGGCGTTAGCTCTCTCGATGAGCATTTTTTTTTTTATCTTAGAGCAAATGTCGAAATAAAATTTTGTTGAAATAAAAAAGAAACTCGAACTGAAGTCCAAACTCGATGGTTCTGGATTCCCTGCAATTTTGCGTGGCTGTTAGCGTAGAACAAAGGAAAACACCGGAGACAAAATGAAAGTATAACTGAAGAAATGATTAAGACGATTAATTAAGCAGTAAAAAAACACGGCTTTTTATTCACTTCACGGAAGAATAAACACGCATATTTCAAAGAAATTTCAGTCAAAGAAAAGATATAAAGCAGTATCTTTTTCCCAAGGAGCGTTTTTCTGTAAACGTTTGTCGAAACGCGCAATATGTGCAGCGAAAAAATACCTGAATAAAACGAGACTGGAGAGTAACATATAACACGAAAATGGTGTACAAATAATTTATTATTTAATATTGGTAGGTTGACCATATATTTTGCAAATCTAAAAAAAAGATATTTGACTTTCAACATATTATTCCAATTTCGACATCTACATTTCTATATTTCACTTACATTTTGAGACTATTGACAGGTATGGGTCAATGGTATAAGCTAAACTGAAAACTACAACTTTCTCTACAGTTAGTATTAAGTATTAAGTATTATTATTATTATAATTTTTTTTTTTTTGGAGATGAACAATGAATGGAGATATCTTAATAAAAATTGTTCCCAGCGACTACACTTCGAGCACGTGTTCTAATCTAGAAATCTTGCATAAAATGTCGCTACAATTCGGAAAAGGAATGGCAACTCCCAAAGAAAGACAACCGATAACAGGGCAATATTTTGTCGGCTTAACCTATTTGGACGAAGTTACTTTTTATGTTTATCTATTATCGTCTCATACATATGGAGATTTCAATGGACTTCCTCTTTTGTTAAACTTTTACCCAACTTCTGGCAAATAACTTGAAATTGTAACAACAGTTATCAACAAATGTGACACCTGTCATAAAGTCTAATAAACTTTGCCGTATTTTGTCAATCAGTAAAAACTTAGCTTTCAGCTTTATTCAACTTTCAACTTCCAATTACGAATGTCAGAGAACGGAAAGCACCTGTCACAAATTGTAATACCAGTTGTCGTCAGTTTTAATACTTGTCGTAAATTTTTATAACCTTTGTCGTATTTTATCAATCAGTAGAAGTATCAGCTTTACACAACTTTGTATCAGATTACGATTCTTAAATTACGGAAACTGTTCATGGTTTTCTACCCAAACGAAAAAAAATCATTTTGAGATTATCTACATGTCAAGGTGATTGAATGAAGGATTTCGTGTAATTGAATTCAGATACCGCACATTAACGGCATCGCTACATCACGGAACTACTAAGACTGCAGAATCCTGACAATTTCGGAAATATTTTTTTCTTGTCAATTGGCCTAAGTAGGCCTCCCCTTTCGGTCGCCTTTTAAAAAAAAGCATATGCAGTCTCAAAAATTTTGAACCAAATTAATTTAAAATCGGATGTGATGAATAAGTAAAGTAAACTGGCCTGCCCCTACTGCCTCTCAACCCAGCGGTAGCTGACAAATAAGAAAGATGTTCACCTATAAGCTTCTGTGTCTTAATTCGTTTTCAATATCTGATCTGCACGAACATTACGTGGGTTGAGCCAAGCATGTGCAACAAAAGTACAATTGGAGAGAAGATTTAAACGTGAGTGTTTGAACTTGTCTATAAAATTGTAGCAAATTTTAATCTGTAGAGTAGAGAAAGAGAAGGTTTAGTTTCCATACAGTTTCTACTGATTTATTCCATGTTGTTTTTTTCTCCTCTGGCGAAGCTTATAAATAAAAAAATTAATATGCACAAGTAAAATTAAGAGAAAACGCAACTCATATCTTCTTAATAGCTCTACTATTCTAAGTGTTTATACTGAAAGAGTTACACACACGTATATATTTCCTGGTGAAAAGGTGAAAAGGTAAAAAGTTTATGGTTGCAAACTTGAACGTTCCCTACAGTTATAATGTTATAGTTAGGCAAGACAATTCTTGCTCTTTAATTAATTTATGGTATCCTCTGCTTTGTTACTGTTTATTAATTTAATACGCTAGCATTCCTTTTTTAATAGAGTTAAGGTTGACGGTGTTTGCAGTAAACCACTTATCTTATTGCAATTTTACGGAATAATTAACAAGTTGCTCTTTGGTGACACGTTCACCAAGCTTCTGGCAAATAACTTAAAATTGTAACAACAGTTATCAACAAATGTGACACCTGTCATAAAGTCTAATAAACTTTGCCGTATTTTGTCAATCAGTAAAAACTTAGCTTTCAGCTTTATTCAACTTTCAACTTCCAATTACGAATGTCAGAGAACGGAAAGCACCTGTCACAAATTGTAATACCAGTTGTCGTCAGTTTTAATACTTGTCGTAAATTTTTATAACCTTTGTCGTATTTTATCAATCAGTAGAAGTATCAGCTTTACACAACTTTGTATCAGATTACGATTCTTAAATTACGGAAACTGTTCATGGTTTTCTACCCAAACGAAAAAAAATCATTTTGAGATTATCTACATGTCAAGGTGATTGAATGAAGGATTTCGTGTAATTGAATTCAGATACCGCACATTAACGGCATCGCTACATCACTGAACTATAAAAACTGCAGAATCCTGACAATTTCGGAAATATTTTTTTCTTGTCAATTGGCCTTAGTGGGCCTCCCCTTTCGGTCGCCTGTTAAACAAAGCATATGCGGTCTCAAAAATTTTGAACCAAATTAATTTAAAAATCGGATGTGATGAATAAGTAAAGTAAACTGGCCTGCCCCTACTGCCTCTCAACCCAGCTGATTGATCCGAGGTAGCTGACAAATAAGAATGATGTTCATCTATAAGCTTCTGTGTCTTAATTCGTTTACAATATCTGATCTGCACGAACATCACGTGGGTTGAGCCAAGCATATGCAACAGAAGTACAATTGGAGAGAAGATTTAAACGTGAGTATTTAAACTTGTCTATAAACTTATAATAAATTTTAATCTGTAGAGTAGTTTAGTTTCCATACAGTTTCTACTGATTTATTCCACAAATGAACATGCACAAGTAAAATGAAGAGAAAACGCAACTCATCTCTTCTTATTCAGGATGTGTATACTGAAAGAGTTACACACATGTATATATCTGCTGGTGAAAAGGTGAAACGTTTATGGTTGCAAACTTGAACGTTCCCTACAGTTATAAAGTCATAGTTAGGCAAGACAATTCTTGTTCTTTAATTAATTTATGGTATCCTCTGCTTTGTTACCGTTTATTAATTTAATACGCTAGCATTCCTTTTTTAATAGAGTTAAGGTTGACGGTGTTTACAATAAACCACTTATCTTATTGCAATTTTACGAAATAATTAACAAGTTGGTAGTATATTTGACATAGCCGCGATAAAACTGCCGTTGTCAACAAACAGTGGACTTATTAGTCATCTCGTTTTTAACTTTCATTGCAGTACCATGGCTTTAACAAACTTAACTGAAGATGGAAAGAACAAATCCTACGCAGAACAGGCTTGTTCAGTAGAAATCACCGAAGGAATACACAACCAGTTGATATTTTTTTCAGTGATATACAGTTTTCTGTCCATTACTGCAATTCTGGGGAATATTCTGATCCTAGTTGCGCTTCACAAGGAGTCTTCACTTCATGCGCCGTCCAAACTCTTGTTTCGTACCTTGGCGATAACTGATCTGTGTGTTGGTATCATCCCAGTCCCGCTAAAAATTTTTTTTGGATGTCTGCGACAAACAAACGATGGAACATTTGTCGCTACACAAGTACTGCAATCTTTGTCACAGGATGTGTTTTCTGTTCAGTGTCTTTGTTGACACTGACTGCAATAAGCGTGGACAGACTTCTTGCTCTGTTGTTAGGAATCAGATACAGACAAGTTGTAAATGTGAAGCGAATATATGCAACTTTAACTGTTTTTTGGATTTTAACGATTGTCTTCATAACAATGTACTTTGTCAATTACCAAATTATGCTATGGTATGGTAAGATACTTCTATTTCTGTGTTTAGTTACATCAGTGTGTTCTTACACAAGAATTTTCTTTCTTCTCCGATATAATCAAACTCATGTACAAAATCATGTTCACCAAGCACAACCGAGCCAAACAGTTCCTCTCAACATAGCGCGATACAGAAAGACAGTGTCCAGTGCATTGTGGGTGCAGTGGGCTTTAGTTGTTTGTTATCTACCATTTGGTATACTTCTGGTTTTGAACACTCAAAAGATGCCAACAGCATCTGACTTCCTTGCTAGGGAATGTACAGTGATTTTAGTTTACTTAAATTCCTCATTAAATCCGATTCTTTACTGCTGGAAGATCAGAGAAGTTAGACAAGCAGTGAAGGACCTGTTGAGACTACATTGTTTTTCGTAGAGTTAAACATCAAGACACATTCAATCCGATAACTAAAAGTTGTTAGTTATAGCTTTGTTTCTTCCTCTTTGTACCGTTATTGTAGCTTCTTAAAAAGTTTAATTCATGTGTTCTTGTGCAGAGCCAGATGCTTTATTCAAAATTAATAAGTAATAATAATAGTAATGATAATAATTAAGTGTTTACTTATAGTGAGCAATTTTCATGGCGAGATTAACCACTGCTCATTACATTATGTAAGAACTAACATCTCAGACAAGTAAACGTCAAAAAAGCGATTAAAACAGAACAAAAATACGCCTTTTCGAGATGCTGTGTTTTCAAAAGTTTCTTTAAAAGCAATCAACAGTCTGAGCACCGCTTATCTTGGCAGCCAACCGTCGTTCCACAGTTTTCGGGCTGACACTGAAAACGAACGGTCGCCTTGCATTGTGGTACAAGGTAAAGTTCCTTCTGTGGATGGGAGTTACCAAGTAAACTGGCTGAATTTTGGCAAGATTGCAAATACATGACGGCGCTTGTTCCCGTGGAGAGCTTTAAGAGCTTTATGTTTATCTAATATCTTCTCATACATATGGAGATTTCAATGGACTTGCTCTTTGGTTAAACGTTTACCCAGCTTCTGGCAAATAACTTAAAATTGCAACAACATGCAGTGATCAACAAATGTGACACGTGTCATAAAGTGTAATAAACTTTGTCGTATTTTGTCAATCGGTAAAAACTTAGCTTTCAAGGCAGCTTTATTCAACTTTCAACTTCCAATTATAAATGTCAGAGAACGGAAAGCACCTGTCACAAATTGTAATACCAGTTGTCTTCAGTTTTAATACTTGTTGTAAATTTTTATAACCTTTGTCGTAATTTATCAATCAGTAGAAGTATCAGCTTTACACAACTTTTTATTACGATACTTAAATTACGGAAACTGTTCACAGTTTTCTACCCAAACGAAAAAAAAAAATCATTTTGACATGTCAAGGTGATTGAATGAAGGATTTCGTCTAATTGAATTCAGATACCGCACATTAACGGCATCGCTACATCACTTAACTATAAAAACTGCAGAATCCTGACAATTTCGGAAATATTTTTTTCTTGTCAATTGGCCTTAGTGGGCCTCCCTTTTCGACCGCCGGTTAAAAAAGCTTTTGCGGTCTCAAAAATTTTGAACCAAATTAATTTAAAATCGGATGTGCTGAATAAGTAAAGTAAACTGGCCTGCCACTACTGACTCTCAACCCAGCTGATTGATCCGAGGTAGCTGACAAATAAGAAAGATGTTCACCTATAAGCTTCTGTGTCTTAATTCGTTTTCAATATCTGATCTGCACGAACATCACGTGGGTTGAGCCAAGCATATGCAACAAAAGTACAATTGGAGAGAAGATTTAAACGTGAGTGTTTGAACTTGTCTATAAACTTGTCACAAATTTTAATCTGTAGAGTGGGGAAAGGGAAAGTTTAGTTTCCATACAGTTTCTACTGATTTATTCCACAAATGAACATGCACAAGTAAAATGAAGAGAAAACACAACTCATCTCTTCTTATCCAGGATGTGTATACTGAAAGAGTTACACACATGTATATATCTGCTGGTGAAAAGGTGAAACGTTTATGGTTGCAAACTTGAACGTTCCCTACAGTTATAAAGTTATAGTAAGGCAAGACAATCCTTGCTCTTTAATTAATTTATGGAATCCTCTGCCTTGTTACCGTTTATTAATTTAATACGCTAGCATTCCTTTTTTAATAGAGTTAAGGTTGACGGTGTTTGAAGTAAGCCACTTATCTTATTGCAAATTCACGAAATAATTAACAAGTTGGTAGTATATTTGACATTGCCGCGATAAGACTTCCGTTGTCAACAAACAGTGGACTTATAAGTTAGCACGTTTTTAACTTTCATTGCAGTGCCATGGCCTGAATAAACTTAACTGAAGATGGAAAGACCAAATCCTACCTTGAACAAGCTTGTTCAGTAGAAATCATCGAAGGAATACACAACCAGTTGATATTTCTTTCAGTGATAAACAGTTTTCTGTCCATCACTGCAATTCTGGGGAATACTCTGATCCTAGTTGCGCTTCACAAGGAGTCTTCACTTCATGCGCCGTCCAAACTATTGCTTCGTACCCTGGCGATAACTGATCTGTGTGTTGGTATCATCCCAGTCCCGCTTAAAATTATTTTTTGGATGTCTGCGACAAACAAGCGATGGAACATTTGTCGCTACACACATACTGCAATCTTTGTCACAGGATATGTTTTCTGTTCAGTGTCTTTGTTGACACTGACTGCAATAAGCGTGGACAGACTTCTCGCCCTGTTGTTAGGAATCAGATACAGACAAGTTGTAAATGTGAAGCGAATATATGCAACTTTAACTGTTTTTTGGATTTTACCAATTGTCTTCATACCAATGTACTTTGTCAATTACCAAATTATGTTATGGTATGGTAAGACACTTATATTTCTGTGTTTAGTTACATCAGTTTGTTCTTACACAAGAATTTTCTTTCTTCTCCGATATAATCAAACTCATGTACAAAATCATGTTCACCAAGCACAACCGAGCCAAACAGTTCCTCTCAACATAGCGCGATACAGAAAGATAGTGTCCAGTGCACTGTGGGTGCAGTTGGCTTTAGTAGTTTGTTATCTACCATATGGTATACTTCTGGTTTTGAACACTCAAAAGATGCCAACAGCATCTGTTTTCCTTGCTAGGGAATGTACATTGATTTTAGTTTACTTAAATTCCTCATTAAATCCGATTCTTTACTGCTGGAAGATCAGAAATGTTAGACAAGCAGTGAAGGACCTGTTGAGACTACATTGTTTTTCGTAGAGTTAAACATGGAGGCACATTCAATCCGATAACTAAAGTTGTTAGTTATAGCTTTGTTTCTTCCTCTTTGTATCGTTCTTATAGCTTCTTAAAAGTTTAATTCATGTGTTCTTGTACAGAGCCAGATGCTTTATTCAAAATTAATAAGTAATAATAATAGTTATGATAATAATTAATTGTTTACTTATAGTGAGCAATTTTCATGGCGAGATGAACCACTGCTCATTACATCATATAAGAACTAAGATCTTAGACTAGTAAAAATCAAAAAAGAGATTAAAACAGAACAAAAATACGCTTTTTCGAGATAACGTGTTTTCAAAAGTTTCTTAGAACAATCAACAGTCTGAGCACCGCTTGTCTTGGCAGGCAACCGTCGTTCCACAGTTTTCGGGCTGACACTGAAAAGGCACGGTCGCCTTGCATTATGGTACAAGGTAGAGTTCCTTCTGCGTATCAGAGCTTATATCCAAAGTTACTGAGTAGCTGGCTTAATTTTGGCAAGATTGCAAATACATGACGGCGGTTATTGGCAACCAGAACACAAGATATAAGATTCCGACAATGTCTGAAAAATCTGCACCATCTTTAATTTTAACTTTAATTTCTTTTCGACCAGTTTTCAAATCAGAGTTGTTGGACCTCCCCCCCCCCCCCCCCCCTGCTGACAAGTTGGTCCCAGTATATGAAGATGTTCAGTTGCGTCTTAGTTTATATTTCGTGGATTTAGCTAATATATGAGCAAGAAGTATAACGGAAGGGTTGATCCTTAAACGTAAACGTTCTGAGCTCACAGTATAATAACTTGCAAAAATTTACCACAGGATTTTAAATATGTAATTTTATATATATATCTTTAACCAGCGTAACGTTATATTTGTTATCAGATACGAATCCAGTTTGATAGAGACCCAACCGGGTGAAAAGAAGGCCGCATAAATTGGAAGAGGAATTTTAAACTGTTAAACCTTCCAGTGGCAGACCAAATACACAATTTTCTGTAAACCATCCTTATGGAATATTTTAAGCCTGGTGAATAAATAATATGTATTATTCAATAAATAACACAGGCGTACTCGGAAAAAAATCCGAGTGCTCCTATTAGGAGTCGAACCTAGGACCTTCCGATTACTAGTTTGGATACTCTACCACTGAGCTACAGGAGACTCGTGGGAGCTGAATCTATTAAACTAGCTAGGTTCAAGGGACAAACATCCGCTATACTGCTAATGTCATCTGTGGCATATGCGCAATGGAAATAAATGTAATGGAATATTTTAAGCCTGGTGAATAAATGAGAATGATGTATTATTCAGTAAATGACACAGACATACTCGGAAAAAAATCCGAATGCTCCTATCAGGAGTCGAACCTAAGACCTTAGCTCTTACGAGTCTCCTGTAGCTCAGTGGTAAAGCATCCGAACAATTTTGCTGTTCATGGATTTAAATCTCAAGAAAGATTTTATTCCGTTAACTTAACTGGATAGGTTAGTTTAATTTCTTAATTGTAATTTTAAAGGTAAGAGCATCAAGACCGAAATTCTCATCCTTTTTGCAGTTAAAATCTGGGATCATTACCAGTAGCTAGGCAGAACGACCGCTATATAAAAATTATCATAAACGTAATCTAAACTACCCTATACCAATCAGTGCCAAAAACATAAGCCTATGTTAGTCCATGTTTAGCAATTATGCCTTGTGTTATTTGCAACTTTAAGACAGAGTCCTTTAATGCACTGCTTTTAACAGTCTTTAAATGCAAAACTTTTAAGAATCCTTCAATACACAGCGTTTAAAAGTTCCTAATGCACCGCTTTTAAGAGCCCTTAAATGAACCGCTTTTAAGAGTCCTTAAATGCACCGCTTTTAAGGGTTTCTTCAATGCACCGCTTTTAAGAGTCCTTCAATGTACCGCTTTTAAGATTCCTTAAATGTTCCGCTTTTAAAAGTCCTTAAATGCACCGCCCTTAAGAGTCCTTAAAATAGACCGCTCTTTTAAAAACCATTTGCGGACTCTTTTAAGAGTCGGTAAATGCACTGCTTTTAAGAGTCCTTTAAATAGCCGCTTTTAAGGCTGCTATACGTACAAATGAAATGTGATTTAAAGCAGACAATTTTGACATTTCATTTGTCAATTGAAGTGAATGGTTTCGGCCGCCATAAACCTACTTTTTGCACTCATCAGCTGAGTGAAAGGTGAGAAATGCAAGACTGTTTCTCATGCCGATTACTTGACTGATTAAAAGTCAAATCTGGCAGCAAAATAAATGAACAATACAAAACTGTTTTTATTACACAGAAACACAACTATAGATATGGAAATACATATTTATTTGTTTTCGGAAGGACAAAATTGCCATGCCAAAAAAAGAAAGCTTAGGTTCAGTTGAAAAGCCAAAGACTGCATGGAAATTCGGATAATGAACGTAAGCTTCCTAACGGTTACTAGAAAATTTGATAACTTCAACAAAGATGGCTTGAAAAACGTCCACAAAACCAACTGGGAACAAAGGAGAAAGCATTTAAGTAATTTGCATAAATGTTTCTTTTTGGGTACTCCAAGTGGTTTTGTTAAATTTAAACGTTAACGTAACTAATTTACTCCGGAGTCATACAAAGGACCAGTTCAGATGCCGAACTTTTCATTTCAAGTTAAATACCTTGAATTAAGCACATGAAAAGTTGGGCATTTGAGAACGATTATTTCAGTTTAGAATGGAATTTTGGCTTTGGAACGGTTCTCATTCAGACGTCGAACTTTCATGAGCCGAACTTAACGCATGAATATATTTCTTTATATAACAACGCTAGCTGATTGGTTGAAAACTCTAAACGTCATCAATGAAAAGCAAACAAACTAACCAGTCAATGCGTATTGATTATAATTAGACCATTTCATTTTTTATTTGCTCATTATGTCATTTAATTTATCGAATTTGATTATTATCTGTGTTTGTTTTCATTAAGTTGTTTCTTCCTTTGCTACCCGCCTCGATTCATTATTTGTGTCCTGCAGTAATTTAGTTGAAATGGGGTTATGTGGATTCCGCACTTGAAATTAATACTTTGACTAGATTGCGAAGTTTGTGGAAACCTTTTCTGGGGACACCCTTTACGGCTTGATCATATTGGATGACAATATCACGGGTGGCAAAGTACTCCTTAATTTTGGCACAAAATTTCAGCGTTAATTTATAATTTCACATTTGAAATTACAAAATTAAAAAAACTCAAGTCAAAAACTCATGATTGTGAGCGTAATTTGTCACCCATGATATTTTAACGAGGTTATCAAATGCCATACTCGTGAAAGTAGGAAATAATTTCACGCGCATTTTGTCAAAATCCTGATAATTCCCCTTGCCTTAATTTTGACAAAACGCACGTGAAATTATTTCCTAATTGTACTTGTCACTTTTTGATTACCAATACCAATGCTCCCGCCTTAAAACTTGTAATAAAAATTCACAGTTGCCCTCTAACCACCTTTTAATTGTTTTTTTTTTGTTTTTTTGTTTTTTTGGACGATCTTTCAGCCTAGGGCATTATCCTCCGATTTACCAGCCGCACGAAGGGGTTTATTTACTAGAATATAATCCGATGAACAGTTTAGCTGGAATGGAGCCTTTTTGAGTGTTAATAGCCGGTCTCTTTTTTCCTTATTAGAAGTAAAAAGAAAAGGAAAAAAGACTCCATTCCAGCAAAACTGTTCATTTAATTTTGCACATTCTTTTGTTTTACTCTCATTTTATTCTAATGTAGTTTCACATGCACCTTCCTTTCTTTATATAACGTTACAGAACTTATAATAATTTACATTATTATAATGGTGACATGTCGTCGCCGAAACGTCATGTTTTAATCTCGCTACTTTTATTCTGAAATGTTTTTCCACATCGTTCGTTTTAAAGGGAAAGAGGTGGATTTAACTGCAATGTTCTTGACGCAAGCTTCGAGTGCTGATTACGAAACCAAATGCAGATTAGACGTGTTTGGACTAACGGATTTTCCGTTGGGTGATCAACAAGAGGTCTATACTGAGTGAAAAGAACGACTACATCGCGATGCCAAGGGATGGTACGAGACTGGATTGTAGTGGAGAGGCAACCACCCATCTCTTTCGAACAATGCGGCCGGAACTAATAACAGATTAGGCACTCTTATTAGGGAACTAAAGACCCAACAAATGATTGCTACGACCGAGTTATCAAGGACGAAATTTTATATTCCACACAAGGCAGTTGCTCTGAAGCGGCAGAGAGCACCAAACTCCGGCACAGGCGCGAGCACCTTCACTCAATGAACTAGCTCTGGGGAATCTGTGGAGAGACATAAACCAAGCCTTCCTCCAGGTACGTATTCGTGAAGAAGTCTGGGACGCACTCAGATTCCATTGGCTAAAGGATCTGACAAGCGAGACCTCCTCATTCCTCCTTGGGGGAGTCATTCATACGCCAAGACTTTCAAGGAACTCGAAAAAAGTCTGTATGTGGACAACCTAATCAGTGGAGACTCATTCCGTGAGAAGGCACAGCAGATCAAGTCCACAGCGACAGAAATATTTGCTCAGGGAACGTTAGAGTTGCACAAGTGGCACTCGAATGATCCAGTATTAGATTCTCCAAGTCCTAGCCCGGACGGAGAAATGTACACCAAGGAACAGTTGAGCATTCCAAGACAGGCATCGGCCTTGCTCTTGCGTCCCACGTGAGAAAATGGAACCGATACTATTGGAGTGAAGTTCCTCTCAGAGAAAGTATAGACTACAAAGCGAGAAAATCAAGGAGAGATAAACAGAATATGTGATCCACTGGGGCTGGTATCTCCTGTTACACTGAGAGGTAAACTTTTTTACCGCGACGCCTATGAAACCGGTTTGGCCTAAGACGCACATTTGGCAACCAAGGTGATGCAAAACCGGTCGCGATGGGTGCAGAAGCAACCAGAGATCTCTACCGTGCCACGGTCCTTAGCAGCCCAGCGAGAGGAGATCCGGGAAGAGCTCAACTGTTCCTTTGTCGAAATGACTGGCAGTCAATTCAACTCCATGCATTTGGTGATGTCAATGGTTGGTTGCAGGAAAGGCCAGATTAGCGAAGCAAGGGCTAATGATAACACGGCAGTAATTAGTAACCTGGCATATGACAGTAAACTTTGTGATCAAAGTTAGTGAGACGCTGGAGGGATTTCCTGTGAACGAGTAGCATTGATGACTTGACAGTACCGTGGCACTTCACTAGATAAAGGAAGTTGGTGAATACAAATAATTCCTAAGCAACCGAGTTACAAAAATGTAAACGCATCGCGAAGTGTTTTCTAGAGTCATGTTGGGACTTCAGACAACCGAGCTGATCCTGAAAGCCGCGGTGGAGACGTTACTGATCAAGACTTGTGGTAAAATGGGCCGAAGTAGCTGTCCAGCAGAGAGCACTTATCGTCGGATATTGTAACAGGTCCGTCTCAAGAATCAATGGCATATGGCAACGCGAGAAATATTTGCAGTGGCAATTGCAACAGTGAATAAATTAGATTCCCTCCTTGAAAAGTTCAACTACTGGAATACGATCAGGGTGTGTACACAAGAAAGACGTTTGCGCATAACACACGCGTGAAGAAGAAGACCAGTAGCACAACTGGCCCACCGACCACTGAGGAAATAAACTAAGCCAAGCTATTCTGGGAGAAACGACTGCAATCCAGAGCAACAGAAGATGAAAGAGATAGTGAAGAAAAGCTGCAGCTAAAAATCTAAGGTCCTGTCACGGATGTCGGCGGTTTAAGCGAAGGCGTATTCAAGCCTCCCCGTCGAAATCGAATCGAAGATGAACACCATTCCATGTTATCGGGGTGTGCTATGCAGGCCTTCTAAAGTACCGCGTGAGGTCCAACACAGATGGTAAAATCCTGTATCTTGTTGTTCACCTGCAGTTTGACACGTGCACTGTACTTGGTTTTTTTCCTAACTTGGAAACCACGGCAGCTCCAAACGCGCTGCTCGCCGTGGCCGAACGGAAAGGGTCTATTCTGATAACGGGAGGTCATGCATTAGAGGATGAGAAAAAATGACTTTCTACCGAACTAGTAGACAGTTGTTCAAACAGTGGATAACTGTACCTTGTAGATAAGTCGATATCCAACTGATAAAACGTATTTGTTGGAGATTTTTTTTATCCAATGGATAGCGATTTACCCACTGGATAACGTTATCAGCTCTTTGAACATCCGGGAAGAGGTGTTTAGAAAGTGGAATAGGCCTTTTTTGCATGAACAAATGCTAGTTTACTTTCAAAATTTTACTTGTTTTATATCATTTTAGTGTTTATTTTGTATTTGGTGTGGATTTCTTTTCGGTCATTGCTTGTCGGTTTGTGGTTGTCTGTGGACGGCTCTTGGACCAAAGGATGATATCTAGAAATTACGCTTGCAACATTTCTCGTACTTGATGCCAGTTTGGAGTACAGACGTAAGTATTTTTACCACACGTCTCTTTTTTAAAAGGTTTCTCTCGGCTTCGTGTGAAAACCAGTGGCTGTGGTATTCGTGTATCAAGAAAAATAATAAAATTGTCTTTTGTTTTGTGTTAACTGCCCCGCAAGGCTAGGTATATGGGTTGCAGAACTCTAACACTCTTAAACAAATGAAATATGCGTTACTGGCCAAGCGAGAGGTCAAGATGGCCAAGTTTTTTTTTTTTTTTTCTAACCGAGAAAACTAACCAATTAAGTATTTGACATGAGACAATAAGTTTTACAAAATCAATCTCTCTAAGATACTACAGAGTAACTCACCGATTCAACGTCACCTTCATTAAAGCTGAAATAAAATTTCACTACACCAGGATGATTCCATTCTCTTTCCTTTTCGTTAGGTAAATGTTGAGAGTTTACCAAGCATTTTGGTGAGCGTTTCCCCCACAACAACAAGAAAATCGAAGAAAAGATTGCATTGTTCCTGGATTAAGCTTTCGATGCCAAGGGAACGGGAAATGGGTAATCCCGAGCGGGCAAGATAGCTCCATCTCGCCTGCTCGGGTAGCCAATCAAAGCACAGCATTTGACTCATCGTTCCCGCTCGCGAAGCCAGCCATATAATAAGAGAATGACTACCAACAACAAAACTGCCTTATTAGGTCTATGTAATTGGTCAAATTTACATCATCAAACAGGAACGAATCAACGTTGTATTTTTACACAAACTTTAAAAGGAATTCCATACGATTTGTCAGAGAGACTAGCAAAAACACTAGTTTCTCTTTTTAGTTTTAAAAAAATTCGCTAATTAGTATCATATGTTACTTTAACTTCTCATGTAAATGGTAGCAGAAACAATAGTCCTCTTTGAATTGAAACAAATACATGTGGTGCAAATGAATCAGATCAAATCTTGACTCGGCGATAATTATTCTGCGTCAAATGGTTCCAATCCTGGGGTGGAGAATGTGAAGCCACGAACAGAGGAGGTGGCCTTTCGCTTGAAGGATACAAATCCATGCCAAAAGAAGTGGGAACAGTGTCTTACGCATAAAGATATCTTGTTCACATGGACAACTCCTTTACCTACAAAAATTGACAAAAATAAAATTACATACAGCCTTTTTCGCGAAACTTAACAAACAGAAACTAAAAGTTCAATATTCATTTTGGCTACGAAACTCTCAGAAGGAATCATCTGAAATTGTGACACGGTAAATATTTTGTGACAGGACAATCAGAAACGCCACAGTTTAAAAATGTAATGTCTTTGAAAGAAAATTATTCAACAACTGCAAAAAAAGACACTCTCTCATTCCTCAAAGCAACTGCTACAGAAATTTCATACAGTCAATTCTCGTTAATGAGACTTACACCGTCGAGACCAACATTCAGATAGAGAAACATTCTTGAAGACAATTCATTTGCAACAAAATAGAATTGAGTTACTGCAAGGTTTAACAGAAGATGGTTACCGTGTTCCTTAACCAGTGTTTACAAAAATAACATCTCGTTTGTTTATTTGAAGGTGGATTTTATTGGGGAAAAAACCTTCGAATGGCATTTACGCCATTTGTCATTAATGAAGACGTTATGGCCGACTCGTGTACGTTTAAATAAAGAGCCAACAGCATTTTATGTTTGAAACCTTTACTGTTTATAAACTTCAGGTGTTCATCTTTGAGAGGGGGGGTTTCGCCATAAAGAGAGCGAAGTAGACTGTGATGGGCACTACATCTGTAGAACAATCATAAACGTTATTCGAGGAAGTCTTACCCAAGGCAACTAGCATCACTGAGCTGTTGAGGACCACGAAAAGAACGTTTACCCACAAGGCGTCGTTTTCGCTATGGTTATGAGCGACGTCACATGTGGTGTACATTGCTCCAAGGCATACGTCAAAGAAGATGACCCACAGCACAAAGGTTTGGAGTCGAGCTTCAAACTTGTCTTTTATAGGGCGGAAGAAGGTGTAGGCCACTCCAAATGCACTCACAGTGAACAAAGTAAGGCCAATTTGTGAAAGACTCTCAGAATCAAAGAGAAAGATCAATGAGATAAGGATCAGCTTACGATACATCTCTGTTATCTCCCAAAACCAAAATTTGTTCTTATAGTTTTCAAAAAAGACTTTCAATCCAAACGCAAATTCATCTTCAGTCCCTGCATCGCGGTATTTGTAGACGAGAAGCAG
This sequence comes from Pavona decussata, assembly GCF_977016875.1. Taxonomy (NCBI): domain Eukaryota; kingdom Metazoa; phylum Cnidaria; class Anthozoa; order Scleractinia; family Agariciidae; genus Pavona; species Pavona decussata. The sequence goes on along the minus strand of NW_028145665.1, from coordinate 1,422,795 downwards.
CACCAAGAGAGGAAATCCCACAGGATAAAAAGCGAACGCAGCAGCAATTGGCCAGTAAAACTTGTGTCGTGTGGTGAAACATTCGATAGAGTAATCAGCCCTCAGAAGGGAGACGCATTGACTTTGGTCAGTTGTGAAGCATTGAGTGACACATGCGCCTGGAAGAGGTAGAATTTGGATAATCGCTGTACTTGTTACTGGATATGAAACCAGTAGAAACAAAAACAAGTTCCGATAACAGGACTTCTTTAAACTAGACACTGCTCTTAGTTTTTCGCTGCAAGGCCAATCTATTTTTCTTTGGATGTAGCGCTTTTTAAGGACAAAATATATAAAAACAAGAAACAAAACTAAGACATTTACCGAAAGAACAAGAATGAATTTTAAGAACTGATCCAGTCGCAATTGCGAATAAATGCAGGCAAGTGAAGCAAACTGAAAAACGTTTCCCTCAAACCATTTTAGATAGTCTTCCATCGAAATCAAAGCCACTGGCCACTGAACCCTAGTCAATGCCGAGAAAACACCAACAATGACTTGACAAAATCCAGTTACAATTTTGAAACATGACATGATGACATCTGCGACGGCGCGATCATTCTCTGTTCTCTTTGAGTCGCCCCACTGAACCATCAGAAACACCAAAACAAAGATTGCAAGCGCTACAACGAACGAAGTTATAGTAACAGCTAGCCTTGGACATTTCAGGCAAGTGTTAAATCGTAAGTAGTAATCACTCGCACAAGTAGCACACAAGCTTCCTTCATACCCTTGGTGGCATTCGGAGTCTATTCCTCCCTTGCAGGAGCCGACATAAGGACATTTTATTGGTTTTGGCAGTGATATGGGAAACATGGAGAACTTTTTGTCGTAAAAAGGCCCAAAACAGTGAATATTGTCAACAAATTTCTTATAAAACTCATGGATGCTTTGATTAGTCCATTTCCAGTAAAAGTTTGGCGCCAGTATTGCCGTGTCATGTTTGCAGTTCATGCCGAGAGCTGGACAAGCTGAGCACGAGCCAAAACGATCCAGGCGGTAAAATCCGTGAAGGCATCTGCATGCACGATAACCAGCGGTTTCATTAGAAAGGGTCCCTGTTAGTAAGACAATGCAGTCATCAATAATAATAATTGTGTGGGGCGACAAGAACAAAGTGACTGTTATGAAGGACCTACAGGTTTTTCAGAACAAGGCCGCAAAAATTATTCTAGACAGGCCACTTTATTCGTCAGCTACTGATGCCCTGGTAACTTTAAAGTGGCTGAACCTAGAACAACGTAGATCTTACCATCGTTGTATATAAATTTATAAGTGCATTAATGGACTTATGGACCACTCTATGAACTTACTAACAAACAGTGACATTCATGATTATAATACAAGGAACAAAGACATGCTCAGACTACTCCGTGTTAACAGAAATTGGGGAAAGCAGAGAGTTTGCCATCACTCTCTAAAAGACTGAAATGAATTAGAGAGAGAGACCAGAAATGCACCGAATATTGCTACTTTTAAGCGAAACATGTTTGCCAGGTTTTTCAATTAACCCTATCAGTAAGAATTTTTGTAGTTTTAGCTTTTTTGCTTTTATCATTTTTTATTTTTTATCAATTTGAAGTTTTTAACCCCATCGATGATCTTTGTAGTTTCAGCTTCTAGTTTGAATTGCTGTTTTTATCATTTTGTAATTTTGTCTTATATATTGTATTTTTTAACCTTTTGTATATTTAATCTTTATAGGACCTTTCTGAAAACCACATTTAGTGAACGAAAGCTTCCTAATAAAAGATTATTATTATTATTATTATTATTATTATTATTATTATTACTATTAATAATAATAATAACAATAATAATGATATTAATAATAATAATAATAATAATAATAATAATAATAATAATAATAACAATAATAACAATATTAATAATAATAATAATAATAACTGCTATAGGTGTTTTCTACCCCTGGGTAGATAAAAGCAAGACGAAAGTACAAAAAATATAGTAATGATGATGACGATGATGATGATGATGATGATGATGATGATGGTGGTGGTTGTGGTGGTGGTAGTGGTTATAGTTATGAAGATACGAATGATCAAGAGTAGAGGTAACGACGATGCTTACCGTATGGACAAGCTCGACAGTCAGTGGCACCTCTACCAGGATGACGGTCCACGGAGACGTAAGTTCCTGGGCTACATCGCTTGCAGTCAATCTGCCCCATTTGGTCCTGATAAAAGCCTCCTGTGGGTATAAAAGCGTGATCAACTACATTAGTAACCCATGCATAATGGCTACCATAACTATTTATAGTATGTTGCGCAACCCTCTAAAAAAATGCTACACTTTAAGTGCGTATGAAGTAAAAAAGTTCTTGTTCTAATATGATAGTTTATTATTTTCTGATTCTTAATTAATAGGTTTAGGCGGTAAAACACTCACAACGCGAAATCAATCGAACCGAAAGTCTTAAATTTGGCGCCTAAAGGGCGATTTACACGGTACGACTTTGTCGCATGCGACAAGCTTACGTCAAGCCTACGACACGAATTGTGTCGTGTAAATCAAACCTACAACTCGCTTACGACTGTCGTGAACGTCACAAAAAATGTCGTAGAATTTTAAAACATGTTTTAAAATCCTACAACAATCGTAGGTCTGGGTCTGGCAAAGTTGTGTTCGATTTTTTGCATGACGCGAGCAGCACCCGCTCCAGAAATCACATGCGACAGTCGTAAGCAAAAGTTGCACCGTCTAACTCGGCCTTAAGAGTTTCTCCATCTTGCACGCGGCCAAAACGATGTATCACAAAGCTGTGACATTGGAAATACTTCAGAAGTGAGACGTAAACAACTCTTCGAGCCATTTGCTACGTCATCAGCATTGTCCTGAGCAAAGGCTTGTTCCCAGCCCACGGGACACGATTTAGTAAATTTTGAGGTTCTTTGGGGGGCAAAAAATGTCGCTTTTAGTTGATTTTGTCAAAATTATTTTGTCATTTCGTAATCAGGGCACAACAAGCTTCAAAAACACGAAAACAATTACTTCATAGGCACTTTAAGAGCGTTCTTTATTTTTTGGGTATACCCTTGAGGTTTAAAAAGTGGGAATAATTTTCTGTTTTATGTACATAAAAGCGACAACTTTTAACTAAAATTGGTATGTGAGAGGGTAAGAGATTGAGATTCTTGGGAAATCCCCTCGATGCAAGGAAAATGTAATGAACATATGAAACTTTAACAACAAAAAAACAGGTTGGACACAATAAGGGAAGTGGGAGCAAGTACTTCCTTTGATGTGTGCTGTATCACATTCAAATTTTCCTATTGTAATGTTACCTGGAGGACACGCCTCACAATGGGAATGGGAATCGTAAATACGAAAACCAATTGGGCAAAGGCTACATTTACAAGGGCTGTAAAATCCTGCTGCTGTCTTGTTTGCACAAATGTTGCAAACAAAGCCTGAATGAAGAAAGCCACTCTTGTAGATTATTTCGTATTCAGAAAGGAAGACATAGAAAGTTGTTGAAGCAGCGCACTCACTAAACGGATAAAGAATAAATTGAACATTAATTAATTTTTTAATACTGATGTTACATCTCATGATGACATAACTGATAAAAAAACAATTCTAACTAAAGGAAAATGTACTTTTCTGTTACTAATTTTCGCGGGAACTTAAGAGCGACTCTCCCTAAGAACCTCATATTGAATTGCTATCTAAAAAATAGATATCGCTGATAACTCTTCCATCAACTTCTCTTGGCAAGTAGGTAACAAATATGAAATAATAACGAAGGAATTTAATTTTCTTAAAATTTTGTGATTCGAACTTTTCGCACCCCAGGCTGTGCTCGAAACTCACTGGCAAGATGATGAATTTTGCAAGACTTGCAGCTGCTAGTTCTGGAGAATACAGATCATTCAAAACCTCCCAATTCTCTAGTTGAAAACAATGACCCTTCGCGTTAATAACAAGATGACTTGCAATCTTAATCTTCCATGACTGTAATAAATCTGAGGGCACAAAGTTTATCTACTTTGAGCACTTATTGCAACATGTGATTCAGCCCAAGTTCAATTTAGCTCGTATTCACTGGCTCTTCTACATATCAATAGAAAGTTCCATCCATCGTCTCGTTAAAACAATTCGCGGCAATCCAGTTTCTTTTCCACAAGTGAAAGTTGTGACATTCCAACAACACGGCCATATTTTCACCGAACATGCCATTACGAATGTTAGCAACAAACAAAGAAATGAGATAACTATCCTTTGAAATTTCTCCACAAAGCAAGATTAAACATTTCTTACCAATTTGATGCTAACAAAAACGCCGTCCACCATCTGATGTTTTTTTGTTTTCTTAGCCACTGCCCAGTTCGTTTATTGGTTCAAGCCACTTCAGATTTCCCGGTGATTTTTTCCGATCGAACACTCATTGATCAGTGCTGCTAGTTTTTTTTTTTTTTTTTTTTTACCAGCAGGCGTTTTCTGTCCCTCAACTAAAAGAATTTCTTTTGACAGAAAACGCCTGCTGGTAAAAAAAACTGATCACTCTCCGAGAAATTTAAAGTGGCTTGAGCAAATAAACGAAGTGGCCAGCGGCTAAGGAAAAATACATGGTGGATAGCGAATTCGTTCCAATGCAATGACCGCTTTAATGAAACTCTTCCAGCATTTTTATTACGATCAAACTGGAAAGAAATGTTCAATCTTAATTCGTGGAGAAATTTCAAAGGGATAGTTATCTCATTTCTTTGTTTGTTGCTAACATTCGTTGTATGACATTTTCAATGAAAACATGGCCGTGTTGGGCGAATGTCACAACTTTCACCTCTCACTTGTTGAAAAGAAAGTGGACTTCGGCGAATTGTTTTAACGAGGCGATGGATAGAACTTTCTATCTATTGTTGCCACTTTCAAGGATCCAAATAAGGGTGTTTAAACGCGCAGGATGAGGACATTGAACGAGGAAACCCAACAAGAATGTTTAGAAATACTTCAAATTTATTTTTCTGTTTTCTAAGATCGTTTTGGGACCCTTAAGGGATATTTGTGCACTTTAATACAGCTTGGTCTTTTCGGCGTTTTTTTTTTTTTTTTCGCTCCATTAAAAAAGGATTAATTTTCCAATGAAACTATCCAGTTTTCGAACTAAGTTACAAGCCAGCACAATAAAAGGTTCATGGCTCCTGGCCAACAATTTTCAAAATGAATGAAAAGGATAGGCCTATCCAGATTGGAGTGAATTGCATTCGAAATAGTGTTTTATTGTAAAGAAGTTCGTTTTCTCTTAATTTTCAACTGCTAAGGGATAGTCCGTATACTTAGCAAAGCTACCTCGTTTTCTTTTCTTTTTTTTTTTTTTTTACATTCAAATTTACAGCATTGTTGCTTCAAAGCATTCTGCAAGATAGTCAGCTAGCCAGGGATACTTACATTACTGAAGAGTAATTTCCAAGTGGAAATCGACGAAGGTTTTTGCACGCTATAGACCTGAAAGGAATCAATTTATTATTTCACATTTTCCCCAAAATTTTAGGTCTCTTTGATGTTGTTGTTGTTGTTGATGATGATGTTGATGTTGTTTTTGTTTTGTTTATCGGAAAGAAAAATGTGATGCAACTCCAGTTATCCAGTTAGCATAAACAGGACTGAACCGAGCTTTTAACTCTCTTCCTGTTGCTCGCTTGAATTTTTTTTTTCATAGAGATTACCTATTTCAAAAGTTTTTCATAAAAGCACTCTCGATACCTGCAGGAATCGATACGTATTGTATGGTACATTATACATCATTACGCAGCGAAACTAGCCCTATAACCGCGCGTGTCAATAACTGAAATACATTTGGAAAGTTATTTGATTTATAATGACATATCGTATATTATATTGGTACTTACACTTTGATTTTAGGTGTCATTTCATTGAATATACCATCTGGCAGTGAGGTCAGTGGATTATCGAAAAGAGTTCTACGAGAAAGGAAATCAGCGATTGCATTGTTACTGCGCCCTCAATGACACAGGAGCTCTGAACTTCAAAACGCAAATAACTATTTGGTTTTTCACAGATGTCAACCAAAATTACACGGATAGCAAAGAACTGCGGAAAAGAGAAACCTTCGAATCCGAGAATGAAAAACGAGACCTCGCAATGGGAATTCGTGTTTTACTGGAAAGTACCGTAAGAAAGATCAGTAATCAAATCATTTAACCATCTAGTATGGTGAGTAAAAAGGTGCAAGCAAAAACATAACAATAAGATGCGTCGGACGCAACAAAATATTCTGATAGATTAAATGGAAACCGATCCACTTACAGTGGAAACGTCAATTGCAACTGGGCTGCATGATCACTTCTGAACAACTGGAAACAAAATTAAATCTCGTGTCTTTTAATTTAATGTATTATTGAAATTCCTTGGTGAGGATCTTTGAAGTAATTTACTAAGACGACTTCCCGGCGTAATGGCAAAATGTGAAAAGCCTAAGGGCAGGGCACGTTATTTAAGGGAGGGTTTTACATTTGGGCGCATGTGCCTCAATCTAAATAGATATTGTTAGTATATTTTTCTTTCTTATCAATTTTATGGCTTTAAAATCCCACTCACATGTACTTTAGTAATCACATACTATAACTAGTCCAAGCAAAATGGCAGATGACCAAAATTTACAGAAAATGTCAGTGGATTACACCGACACTGTCGATTATGAATTTGCTGTTGGCCAGAAGGGTTTATTCCACAGGTGATGATTTTTCAGGTATTTACATGCGAAATAATGCAATCACCTGAATAATCATCAACCGTGAAATTGTCACTTGCAAATTTGCCACCCGAGTTATCTTCTCGCTTCCGAATGGCTCATCAACCATAAAATTAATTTAATTTAATAAATAAAAATTAACTGTGCTGGCGTCATAGTGAGCAAGGTCGAAAAAAAATGTTTTGATATCATGCACTGCATGTGCCGACCGGTGAAACCCTCCCTTTAAGTAGTAATCCAAATTTGGAATTCAGTTTCGCACACTCAAATCGTTTAATACTTACAGCGAATGAAGATGGTTGAGTCCTCTAAAGGCTTTGTCCTCAATAAGTCTGATTGCATTGCTATGAAGAAACCTAAAACAGTTACAAACGATATTCAGTTAATATTAACCGGTGTCGGATTTTGAATTACTTTTATTTTTCAATGTTCTTACTTTAAATTAGTTCCAGAATTGGATTGACCAACACAAGACAAATACCTGCTGAACTTTCGAGAAATGACCCAGTTTGTTTGGAATTTGTTCAAGGTCTCGGCTTAGTTAATTGACAACTGAAGGATTCAATGCGCTCCAACCCAGCCTTTAAACTGTCAATTACTGTTGAAGATCTGGGGTGCTTACCATCTATGCAAATCACCCGGCAGGAAATTTATTGGCATTAATACGAAATAATTTAGCTTGTCTTAACAGAAGATGGATAACATGTAAAATGTATGAACATCAGCTGTAAACCCTAAAAGGAGTAATAATAATGCATCACTTTGTCCAGAAGCCCATAATTTCAGAAGTACTCCAAATGGAATGATGCGTACCATTTGATTTTGCGACTAGAATTTCAATTCCGGGTTTTCCATGTTGATGGTAAGAACCCCCTGTTTCGAGTGTTACGAAACGCATATGAAGTTCCGAGATGGCTTTTGCTTGTACACTGAACGTTCTGTACGATCACTAAGGCTATGCTATATTCTTTACGAGGAGAACCATCCAAACAGTATATTTAATAACTGGAGAGTTCCTCTTTAATTTTGCACATTTTACTCCGTTTACTCACAACGATCTAAGAATCGGTACTTCAACAAAAGCATCCTTGGGAATAACCGTCAGATTATTCTTAATCAACATCCTGTGAAAAAAAAATTGAAAGTAGCCTAAGTTAATAAATTAATGAATTAGACCGTCTGTCCTTAGTTTATATGAGGAATAGAAAGCCTCAGTCAAGTTACACATTCGCCGGGTATTAATGTCCGAATTGATACAAGTGGTCCTGTCTTGAAACTTGTCAATCAGAGTGCTTGTTATATAATGTTTAAAAAACGATTAGCAGTGTTTTATCGAATTTAAAACCACGAGGCGCGGCCGAGTGGTTTTAGACCCTATGGAACACATGCTGCGAGTTTTTTGAACGGCTTCAAAACCATTCCTGGAAAAGCGTGTGTCAATAGAGTTCATAACAATTATGCTTTTGTGAACGTTGGAAATTAGCATACGAGAAAAACACCGCATATTTATGAGGAGTGTTTTATCAGCTGATAAAACACCGCATACTAATAGGGAGGAGGTTTATCGATATCAAGTCACTGCACGTGATGTATTATCGACCATTTGATAGGTCAATGGCCTTATGCATTATTAATGAGTTTTTGAAGTAGGCCTAAAACATCAGCCATTTAACAAAGTGGAATAATAAACCCCCTGGTTTTGTAGATAATAGCCGCCAACATTTTAATAATATTAAAATATATTATGGTATTTTTTCTAGCCCTGCAACATAATACGATTTAAAAAAAATCCGCGCGTATCATTATGAAGATAATTAACTTAGATTATTCATGCTCATTCCCTCATTATTAATTTAGCATTTGTAATCTTAGTTAATTAATCGTGTGTTTTTTCCTGCTATATAGTGTAACGGTTTTTCATAATCCCTTTACAACTGATAATGATGTGTCAGTCACATCAAAACATGTCTTGTATTAAAAATGTCGTTTTATTTAAAAAAAAATAGTATAAAGTGTACTTATATCAGAAGTTGTTCACAGTCTTGTAAGTAACGTAATGTAATTGTAATGTAATGTAAGTTGCGTCATCGTAATCCACAAGTATTAGGAAGCTTAAGCAACGACGACGGCAACCACAACGACAAAGCAACAAAACAATAGGTTTAGTAAGCAAAAACAATCGCTCTGCACGTGCGTTTTACATTTTGGTACATTTCTTTGCCGTCCTCTGCGAAACAACAACGTGAAATGACCACATTTAAGGTTTTGTGGAGAACGTGAACGTACGACGGTGAATTTTTTATTTTCTTTTTTAACTTGTACGCCACTCCTACCAATTTGGTTCCTTGATAATTTGCCATTTTTGTAGAAGTTGAGCGAGTTGAAATAATCGCGAAGTATCACAAATGAAATAAAGATATATTTTCGGGTGACGTTTGCGTTGCCGTTGCCGTCGTCGTTGCTTAAGCTCCCTTAATCAGTGTGTTCTCAGAACCACAGTATTGTCCAGAAATAATGTACACTCACACAAAAACGAAATAAACTTACAAAATGGCTAGGTGCCTCAGTCCAGCAAATGTGCGTCGGCTGATATGAATGATGTTATTGAAGTTTAAATTCCTTTGAAAGAGTGAGAAAGAAAAATAAAGAAATAATGTAGCCGAGTCAATAAAGTATACCTTTTTCTCTAGACTCTACTCCTGAGATTTATTTACATAATTGTTAATAAGGGTGCACAAAGGGCGGCAAGAGCAACGGTAAAAGCAAGTGACGTAGACTTCGATAAATTAGTCGTAAATAAATGCTCTCAATTCGCTGGCCTTTGCTGATTTTGTAGTTCAAAGGGAAAGTATCACGGGAATTTGGTGTTGTATCGAAAACTCCAAAACGGTTTTTATCAACAGAAATCTGAAACTATTGCTCAAATTTGACGTAGATTGTCACTACAGTGTACTAAGACTATCGATAAGTGTCTCTGTCTACTGATGGGACTGGGTTAGAACGAACTACAACTTGAAACAAGCTAGGTTAACTATTTTCAAGTTCTCGCGTTTTCGTTTCCAAAATGCACAAGAGCAGGTTTTTTAATTGTCCCTTTCAAGAATTCAGTTGATTTTTTTTATGTCCTAGAATTTTTTTTTGCAACTAAGTGAAGGTGTTGTCTCACCATTTTCACCACAAAAGGTCAAAAACCCCCGTAATACTTCTCCGTTAAATTGCGATCTTTCAATATTTTGTAGGCGTATCGCGTGTTGACAACGTCTGAGAGCCTAACATTATTGATCAAACACAAGTCAGTTACAAAACTATTGGCGGATGAGGGAATTAACTCTGCAGTGTATGATACAGTTCTAAAGTGAAGCCACTTGTTGCCTACTGAACATCAGCCCTTTGGCTAGAGGAAAATTTGCGTTTCGTTTCACCAATGTAGCTCTTGTCACAACCTTGGCAGGGAATTGAATAAATAGCGCCACGAGTCTGGTCTTCTGGGACAGGGTCCTTCGGTTTAGGAAATATACTTCCGATAGTCTGGCAGGGTTTTAAAGCAACTTTACTTTCATAGTTGTTTAAAATCCGTTTCATGAATCCACCTGGTTACAGGTCCATTGTAACCTAATTTTCCCATATTTTCTAAAACTACTTTTTTTCAGTTCTTGAAGTGATGTACCAAACACGAGAAAGCGTGTTTCATCAGATATCCAAACACTGAGAAGTAGGTTGAAAAAAAGAGGCGCAGCCGAGTTTTTTTGAAGCGACTTCCAGGTGTTTGGATATCTGATGAAACACAGTTTCGAGTAGCTAATAGTAATGTGTTATTTCTCTAGCTATTTTTATTTTCACTTACAAAAGAGATAGAGTCTTGTATCCAATAAACATGTTCTCTGGTATGGATTCTATTTGGTTGAAGGATAAATCACTGCGATACAGAGGGAAACAAGGTTAACAGTAGTCAATCAAATAAGCCGAGGTGAAGCTAAAGAAACCAAATTCTAACATTTTCTTAAATTTATTTAGTCGTTTATTTATTGATAATACATTACAGTGCATTTATTACACTACTAATTACACTACAGAACAGTTACAACAATTGCATCAAAAAATTACAACCCAGTACAATTATTCCGCCATTGTTGCCAATGGCGACCAGACTCCAGTTGTTCAGAGAACGGATGACATTTTAAAGGGAACCTCCACTCTGACAACAAATTGATGGTAAATTGTAGGAAATAGTGTCTAAATTCTAAATTTTAGTTTAAAAAGTAGAAGTAACATTCAAGTGTGCTAAAAAATAGATGTGATTATCGCCTATTTTCGATTTTAAATTTCCTGGGCGCCGCCATGTTGGATTTTATGTCGTCATACGGTTGCCGCTATTGTTATTCAGCAGAATTTCTTTTGTGTGAAACAATAGAGCAACCATATTACGTCATGAAATCCAAGATGGCGGCATGTATTAGGCATGTATTAGGCATATTTTTTTGTCAGTAGCGTTAGTAAATTGTAATAGTGTAGTGTAGTTTTAACTGTTGTATTGTAAGTTCATAATAATGTTGTACAGTAATACTAGTAAATTAATTACAAAAAAAAAGACTTTGTACTACAGATACATAATACTATAGGTGTTGTTATATAAGTATTTAACTAAGTTTATTATTTAACTAAGCATGTAATAATTGTAAGAAGTTTTGTGTTGCTAATAAAGTGCTCATTAAAAAAATTAAAAAAAAAAAAAAAAGATGGCGGCGCCCGGGAAATCTAAAATGAAAAATAGGCGGTAATCAAATTCTGTTTTGTCTGACACAGAAATATTATATCCATGTTTTCCAACGAAATTTAAAATTAAATTGTATTTTCAATGATTTAACGTTAATTTACTTTACAAAAAACCCACGTTATAGCTTTCAAAACTTTTTCAGGCTTTCTTTTCGAAACTGCTTAAGTTGCGTAGTAACTGCGAGGATCTTTCTTCTATTTGATCTTTCATCCGCAGTTCAAAATATATGTTTCATATATTTACATTTATGTAAAATAGACTGTTGGCTACTTCTGTTCAACTTACAGAAATCCTTCCACGCTGATTTTCCGAAATAAATGGTATGGCAGATGGGAGATCTTATTATAAGCCAGTGACCTAATAATGGAATTGTCAATCACAAAACAAAGTTATTCATAAGAATTTTATCATCAACAAAATCATCATCTATCCGATGATCATGAAAACCACCAAGAACTGATCATCCTCTATTGTAAGACAGATATAAAGAAAACAATCGCCTGTATCAAAACAACACTTTTTTTTGGGGGGGGGGGGGGGGTGGGGACGAAAACAACAACTGTTGACGATCATAACAAAAAAAAAACATTTGCATTTCAATGCCGGTTAACACTGCGCCAGGGCAATGTGATACCAAGAAACTATATAAATAAATCGAATTTGTTTAGCGAGAATGAAACTTGACAGTTTGTGGCCCTCAGATTCCGGATCGAATTAGAATCTGAAAATGATGGTTTTTGATGAAAAAGAGCAAGTACTTATCGTGACATCAATTTGAGTTAAAAAGAAAAAAAAACGTTTTCCGTAAAATGGTCTTGTTTATACTTTTTGCGCCATTTATTTTGCATTATAAAAAAGCGGCATGAGTGCCTGTAGGACATTAACTAACAATAGGAGCTGAGTTTACTTACAGATCCCCAATACGTGTAACTTCAGACTCTCCGAGACGTGATATATCCCTTATGAGATTTTCCTTCAGATCTCTGAGAAAAAAAAGAACCTAAATAGGGCCTAGCGAAGGGAACATACATAATATGTAAAAAAAATTAAAAGAAATCTAAATGCGTCGTTTATAGTGCCAGTGCACCTAGCTACCCCCATTGAGGCTACAAGCAATTGCAAAAAGAGTTGAGATACTCTCTGTTATTTGGGTACTTTACGCTCTCCACGGTGTTACTTGTCCTCCCCCCATGTTTGTTAAAAAAAATGTTGTATTGTCCAGGTAACGGGCAAGAATTGTTATCCGCGTTAGGTGTCACTTTGGTATGCCACGCTTCTAATTTCTTGCCCGTTACCTGGACAATGCAACATTTTTTTTAATAAACATTCATAATTATTTACATTTTTACTATTTTGCAATTCAATCTTCTCATCGCTTTCCTATCATTTATTTTACCCGTCGAAGACTGCAGTTCGGGCAGTCGAAAGCTCGTAGGTTTTTAGTCATTTTAGCCAGAGGTCGTTTCTAAAAAAAGTTTTAACTATGTTTCGTCCTGGCTATGGCTCTTCAATATTTTTCAAATAACTGTGTTGGGCCAGGTATGAGTCACACAGTAAACTTATAACACGGAACGATCCCGGGACAATTCTGGGCTCCAGTCGAACAAGGAGTTCCTCCTTTGTTTCCGCCATAGTTGCCAGGTTACGAGATGATCGTTTTGGCCGAGCGCGAAAAGGATCCTTTTCAAACCGCCAAGTCCGATCTTAGGAGCCAGACTGGAAAAGGACAACAATTTTCATTCAACACAACAAATTAATAAGAAACGCAAAAATATATTCGCGTCATATAACATTTTGAATATAAACCCGGCCACGAAGTGCAACGGTGTGAAAGTGAAGGACATTTTTTCGCAGGATACTTACAGAATTGTGAGATCAGTAGGGCCAGTCAAATCGGGCACCGACGTCAACAGATTTCCCTTCAGACGTCTGTGATAAGAAAACAAACACATTCATCAATTGTGTTTATTGTGTTATCATATGTATTTACTTACTTATCAAATGGTCTTCTTTCTCATCGGTTCTACTCACTTTTCAAATGATCATCTTTGAAACATTTTTTATGTCTCATTTTTCCTTATGTTTAACAAAACTTAGTGGACAGTTTAACAAAAAAAACGCATTCTGATACCAATTATGTCAAGCTCATTTTTTGTCATTATTTTAAGCAATTCGAAAGACCCGTTTACACGTTCGGTTTTGTGGAATTTCTGTCGCATTTTCTAAATAAACCCTTGTCGTGCTCTAGTTGTAGTTTTTTATTGTTTTTTTTTTTAATCTCGTGTATAGACTATAGCAGCGATTTCAGTCCGATTTGTGGCTACGATATCGTAGGGGTTTCAAACATGTTTGAAACTTGATGCAAGTTTGCTAGATTTGTCAGAAAACATACAGAGATATCGTACTGAAGTCGCAGCTGGCTTAACCCTGTCTAGACCAGGCTTTGTTTAAAGTATAAAAGACGTATAAAAGCTATGACAATGAGACTTGGAGGAGAGATAGTACGTTCAACGATCTTTTGAGGTCCACAATAAGAAGTAATGACGTCAAATGATGTTGCAATTACATCATGATTGTCAAATGGCGGCCATCTTAGATCCGCCATGTTGGATTTCTGGTTAATCGTGCGATTTGTCAAGTGCGACAAAAGTTGCATGAAAAGTCGCATGTGTAAACGCCCCTATATTGAATATCAATCTAAAAGTAGAACAAACTTTGGAAAAACAAAGGTTTTAAGAATCTACATAAATAATAATTAAAGAATTTAATAACTTATACCTGAACGTTTTCTAATATGTAAAGAAAGGCGCTAAATGCTTTGGGCTCAGTAATGACAACGAGAAGATAAGAGGTACATCCTGTAACGGGCGTGGAAAGGAGAAATTATCCGAGTCAGCGAAAGCTTAAAGCACTGTATATACCAGTATATACCAGTATACCATATACTTACATATTTGCTGTAAACACTTTTTTCCTTACTGTTGTAGTTTCCACTCCTAAGTCTAATTTAACTAGCAGAGCTCTTTAACCAGTATTATAAATTCTACTTCCCTTGTTTTATTTAACTGCACAGAGGTAGTGGCCAACACAAAAGCCTTGCTCCTTTGGCCACTACGCACTTCTTCCGTAGAATGTAAAATCACTAAATAAATTGCTTTGCACGTTTAATTTTTTTCTTGCTATAAATTATATCGTATTTTGTTGTATTAAGTGTGAATAAAATTGAATTGAATTGAATTGAATTGACTGAGCTACTGTGTGACTCGTGGCGAGTGAGGTTATTTACCAGGTTCATATGTGACACACGTCCTACCTATTACTAGGAACAGCAATGTGGAAGAAAATGGCCTGTGGCGGTAAATATTAAGGAAAGATGGTAAATAAGGATGGCATATAAGGAAAGATGGTACATACATTGTATTGAGCTCGGAAATGGAATGAGAAAGATGAAATGCAAATACTGAGTGTCGTACGCATGCGAGGGTTTTTGCCCATTCAATGGCACTAATTAATTAATAATCGTAATAGGACTGAGTGGAGTCGAATTGGGCCTGTAATCATACGAGTGATTAATAAAATCGGACGACCAACCAGCGGGAGTCCGATTTGTTTAATCACGAGTATGATTACAGACAAAATTGGACGACACGAAGTCCGGTTACCAATTAACCATAACTCTAACAAAATTTGACAAAAAAAGTCAACAGTTTAACTATTGGTGAATAAATAGAGGGCAATGGTTGAGTTAAGTTTCGAGATCGATTTAATTACAGCGCGCGCGCAAATGACGCATACTGTCGATTTCCACCAGGCATGACGCGTACACCGTCCTGTTATCATGGCTGCTGACAGCCAATCGGATTCGAGAATTTTGTTATAGTTATGATTAATTAATTAATTTATTTATTTATTTATCTATGTAACGTTTTTGTCCTATTTTGTATTTCTTAGCTAGTCTTTAGTTCTAGCTTAGTTCTTTTATTGGAGGTTCCTTCTGTAAACCGCTTCGTGACGTTGGTTTCCTCAATAAAGATTACTTCTACTAATACTGTTAACTACTGGCTAAGTAAGTTATTTGTATATAACAACAAATCTCACTTACATTCTACTGAGTTTAATACATTTTCTGAAGGTTCCATTGGCTATATCCCTAATCTTGTTGTCGTCTAGAAACCTATAGTTAAAATCAAAGGTTCCTGTTAGCCAATTCGTGAATGCAGAAGTCGCATCGAACTACACCACAACTAGGTAAGCACTTGTTTCAATATCTCAAATCGCCCTCCCTCTCTTCAAATTTTCATACGCAAAGTGTAAACCACACAATCTTTTTTTGTTTTTTGTTACATAAGTTACATAAATAAAGCGACAATCGAACCCGGGCCGTCCCTGCGGATCACCAGGTGGTGACCTAAACCACTAGACTACTGAGGACTCGCTGCCAGAATCTGGAATTTCTTGGGTACATATCCTATACCTAAATATAAATGCTAACCGCAAGCTACCTAAGCTAAATTAAGCTAACCGGAGAGCTACTTAGGCTAACCGGGGTGCTTTTTAGGCTAAGCGGAGGGCTATTTATGCTTTCCTAAGCTTCACTTTATGTAACTTTAAGTAAATGTCCAAGGGCTGTTTGAGATATGGAAGTGAGTGATAACCCTATAACTAAGGATTCGTGGACGCCATGCGGGAATGAAGTGTGACCTGAAAGGTGTAAAACATTGTTCGCATTGTGTTTGGTTGGCCCAGGACTCGAAATATAAATCGTATTTAACAAGAAAGCCATTAAAGCTTAATAAGGGCATAATTTATTCCGCATTCTAAGCCGCTTATAATGAGATTTTTAGCCGTTCCCCTCAGCAAGATTAAGCTCCTTGAATAGTTTTGTACTTTTCAAGAAAGTTTTAATTTTGAAAATTGTTTGGAGCCTTTGGAGTGGTTGCCTTTTAAAGACGAAAAAGAAAAAATAAATAAATTTAATCTCCGTTACCTCGGGAGGTTTGAACCCGGGACCCTTCTCCTTAAGGACCACGAACCACGCCGCTACGCCACATAAGCACGACTCCCACAGAAGAGATTTTATTTTTGTATTTATTTGTTTAGGGTGTCTAACTATCCGGCACCCGTGACGCTACGATTTCAACGGTCAAATGACATTGGATCGCCAAAGGAGAATACGTGAATGAGCAGGGAACACCCTCAGACTTTTCTCCATCGTACTTTCTTCTTCCATTTTGTACGAATTCCCTTTGGACTTTGACGACAATCTTGGCCTTGAGCAGCTTTCAACGCGGCGCTTATCTTACCAAAATAAAAACTTGCGAAGACTATAAACATCGGTCGAGTGTTCTTTTATAATTGAAGAAGGAGAGAGCAATGAGAGTACGCCATTTTTGAAAGTTTACGACCCATCGAGCGACCGAGTGACATCTCCCCCTCACTTCGATAACTCTGTCATTGCGCATGCGCGCATTCACGAGTTAAAAATGAAAAGAAAAACAAGAGAAAAAACATAGATGGTAAAAAAACTAGGACGACTTAAAAAGTTTAAATATACTGACAGGCTAAGCCTGCACGCGTAACCGACCAAGTTACCTAGCATTAAGTGCAAGATTTACGAGAAAATATTTTTCCTCTGTCTGTTTGTGTTGGTTTCCGTTGATTTGACTTTTTGTAGTTGTTGTTGTTGTTGTTGTTTTGTTTTGTTTTGTTTTGTTTGTGTTTTTTTCCTTTTCACAAATAGGTTACTGTACGAACGGAGACCCATATCCTTGCTTCGCCATTTGTTGTATTATACAGTAATAGTGAAATTTAGGTGTAGAAGCTATTAGGTGGAGCTACTTACAGAACGATCATTTTATCACCAGGTCCTTCCAATGCTCCTGGCTGTAAGCGAGACAACATGTTCTCCGAAAGGTCTCTGCAAGAAAACGTTTACCTTTTTATTTATAACAATGTAGTAAATGCAATTTATATCAAGTACAAGCTTATGTCAATAGTTTGCATAAATCGATGCCATTTAATTGCACACAAATTTCGTGGAAAAATTAGACGGTAAGATTAAAATTAAACAGTGATAGGACATACTGACTTATGGACACACAAGATAGAGGTTACTATGCCAGTAAAAGTTCGTGATAAACGCACACCGAATATAACGTATGTCAAACAAGACCGGGATCGATGTATTTTTAGGTTAGACATAAGCGCAAACGTACGCAAACGAAAGCACCCAAAATTTCTCTTTTTTTCTTTCATCTGCAACAGTTAAGGTCTTCAAGTGTTTTCAGAGGAAAACTTAAAAACTTTTAAGGCAACTTGCCTAAATATTGTGTAACACCGAATTACTGAAATCCTCAACAATACGCAAGAACGTTTCATCATCGCCTTTTCCAAAGCAATCCTGTGCACCGATTATTAATACGCTTATTGTCAATGTACTCCATTTATCTTTGCATATTTTCTTACGGTACTTTTGTATATATTCTGTATATGACTGTAAATTTTGCCACTTGAAGTCAAATTTAGAGCGTGTGACAACAATGGCAGCGGTTACGTTGTGCCGTCGTGTTGGAAGACAAGAAGTACGCTGCTGTTTCCTGATTGGTTTCAATCTGTTTTTATCCTCTGGAAAAGCGAGAAAATAACGTGGAGGAAACAGAACTGTAGAAAATACGGATAGTGAGTCTGTAATGTCTGATGCATTGGAACTCGCACTACATATATTATGTTCAGATTTTGATTTATTGCAATGGATATTACTGTTTGCCACTAACACCATCAGCACCATCGGCCACTCTCGCGAGCACAGCCGCAACTTTACATGAGCCTCTCTCTCCGTAAAATCCAGATAAACAGGCACGATAAAGTAGATGGTAAAAGGTTTTTATTCAAAATAGAAGCCATAACAACAATGAATGAATGTTTTACTTGGATAGTTTGTCACCGAAACGCCGCATCTTCTCCACAGTTTTCAAGTTCCTCGGCATTATACGACTGACCAGTGAGAGTTTCTTCCGGCGAAACTAATTAGAAAACGTCAATGGATTTATCAACTTTTATGAAGAAATAAGCTTACATCTGCAGGCGCGATTTCCGGACTACCGGCGTGTTGCGTTTGAGAAAAGCTCGATAAAAATAGTTCACCAATCGGGTTGCGCCATTCAACAATAGCGCGATTTCAAAACAAAAACGAATGACCACATTGAAACAAGACCGGAAATGGGCCTTTAAGGAATGTAATATTTTCTCTTCCGTTCCTTTTTTTGTTTTTTTTGTTTTCTTTTTTTTCGTGTGTGTGTGTGTGTGTGTGGAAAATGAAATGTCTTATTTTTGTTTTCGTCCTTTTCCGTGTTTTCGTTTGTTTTTGTTGTTTTTGTGTAACCTTTTTAAAAGTGTACCAATCTTTTCTTTCCTTTCCTCTTTAAAACTGCACTGTAGTGTAATTATTTGATGCAATTGTTGTAACTGTTTTGCAGTGAAATTAGTAGTGTAATTACTGTACAGTAGTGCAATAATGAAAAAAAAAAAAAAAGAAGAAAAAGAAAACTAGTTATCGGGACTTTGAGGGAACGGACCCTAGGACGCAGAGAAGGATCGGGAAATCAATGGAAACAAAATGTAATGCACTTCATGTCCTGGCGACTAACGAGACGCTTCAATTACTTTACTGCGCACGCGTTCCAGGTACATATTTAACAATAAGGGCGGTACCAGAAAAATGCGAAGGAATGAGAGCTTGACGAAGTCACTTCGAGTACAGTCCATACAACACTGGGAAAATGCTGGGGCTATTTGTGCTTTCACGGTTTGTTACAATGTCAAAAGCGTTAAGCTGACCTTGGGATAAGAAACAAAATTAGCAACGCAAAGCTCTTCGTGGTTTCTTTATAGCTGGTCTACTTACAGGTAGCTCAAACTTTTCATCGATCGAAAAGCCCCACTCTCAATGTACGTCAGACTGCAGCGTATCATTGTTCTAAAGAAATCATATATGATTATTATCGCTATCATTATCATTACCATTGTTATTATTATAATTGTTGTTACTATTCATTTTGCTTACAATCGCTATTCTCATCTACTAAGAACACAGCACACACTGGCATAGTTTTGATGTTATATCCAATGGCATTATGCATACAAATGTTGGACTTCGGATGTACAGAAACTCCAATTTATAGATACAAAAGGGTATTATACAAGCGTGTCACCACTAGATGTCATTCACCTCTAGGCGTCTCTCTTGTTCTCAATGATAAGATTCGGGGGTCAATGCGAAAGAAGAAAGCGACAGAAAAATACATGGCTGACATCATTCGGCCGTTGCTATGCTGTTAGTAGTATATACGCAGAATAGCCGGCAATCTCCTGGGAACAATAAATTGCCGGCTCTATCGTTCTCAGCCGAGACCTTACATCTGGACTCCTACAGTCTGTCATTTTGCTTTTGAGGGCTATGGAAATCTGCATACCTTTGGGGAGAAAGGGGGCTTTGAAGTAATATATGGAATACAAGAAAGCGTGTTTCATCAGATATCCAGACACTGAGAAGTAGGTTCAAGAAACATTAGCGTAGTAAAGTAAGTATTAACCAACCAATAATTTGGTAAGAAGTGGTTGGTTTGAGGAGACTAAAGAGTTGTAGCCACGTGCCAGATATCGATTACTGTAAAAAAAATTGCATTGCTATTATATTCCTGGCTGATCAATCAGTTTCAAAAACTTGACTTTATACTTCCATTCAACTAACTCTACCTAATAAAACAGCAACCAATCATTTGCATATTCACAACTGCTTAAACTATTTCCATCCTTATAATCTCTAAACGTATCTATTGTTCAATCGTGTGTTCCAGCACATCTGGTACAAATATAAAGAAATTTTAAGTTGGTTGAATAATATATCATTCTCATTCATTCACCAGGCTTAAAATATACCATCACATTTTTTCCTTTGCGCATATACCGCAAATTGGCATTTAAATCCTAGCAGTGTGCAGGATATTTGTCCCATGAACCTAGGTGTTGGATGATGGGATTGTTTGTATCATGTGACTACTCTCAGAGCTGGAGTCAAATTGAATTGACATTAAATTTGAGCGACCGAAATTCAATGCTCAGCTAGAAAATCGTCTGGAAGCGCCGAAATATTTCAAGAAGAACTGTGGTTACAGCTTCAAAGGAAGCCTTGTGAATATTTCTAACGAACGGAAACGTATTCTTGTACAAGATTGGCTCGGACCTGAAGGCCAAAAGATGATATTTATGATAGTCTAGACTGATCTGAAGACGAAGATGTAAATGAATACGATCTGATGTGGACAAAACTGGAGCGAGCGGTAAGTCCTGAATGTAATGAAATTGTTGCGGTTAAGAAATTAGAAGAACCATTACCCGCTGATAATTTTAAGAGATAAAGAATAAATGTAATTCCGAGTAAATAAATTGTGTCAAAGATATAACAATTAAGTACACCAACGTTTCCTTGCATTTGTTGTCCATATCATTAACGCAATGCATGTACTCGGAATTACATTTATTCTTTAAATTGAAAGAACGGTTGCAAAAACCGGGAGAGACAATTACTGCATTCATAACTGATTGGATGCTCTTGATAGATCGACAAGTGAGAGACCAGTTTGTGTATGGAATTGCTGATGATGAATTGAAGAAAATATTACTAGAAAAAGGAAATACTCTCACACCAATTGATGCTTCAACAGCTGTGTCTAAGGAGGAGCCAAAGAAAGTCCTTTTGTGTAATTAATGTGCCTGGAGTGCAGTATGCCGAAAATGAATACCCAATTCCGACTATTGAGACTTTTCTTACTCATATAGGCAAGGCTAAAGTGTTCACCTTGGCTGATATTATTAGTCTGCTTCTGGTATGTACCACTAGACACAGAGTTCCTTGCTGACCACATTTAATATCCCCCTTGGAAGAATGAAATGGAACAGAATGCCCTTTGGTATTAACGTTGCTCATGAAGAATTGCAAAGAAGAATAGATGAGAATCTGGAGGGTCTGGAAGGGGTAAAGACAATTGCTGACGAGCCTGGGGTGATGGTGACGGTGATGGTGACACAAACGAGGAGGCAATAGCCGACCACGATAAACGCCTAATAGCTTTGTTGGAGCGATGTCAACAGAAGAATATCAAACTCAACAAGAAAAAATAACAGCTGAAGAAGAGAGAATTGCCGTACATGGGCTTTGTACTCACCGACAAACGAGTCAAACCTGACCCAAGAAAGCAAGATTGCATCCAGTCTATGCCTGCTCCAACCAACAAAGATGAAGTGAGAAGATTCCTAGGTGTTGTAACCTACCTTTCACGGTTCTCTGAAGACTTGTCAACCAAGTCAGAACCACTAAAACATTGCTGAAGAAAGACAATGTGTTTATCTGGGAAAAAACGAGCAGAAAGCTTTGACGAAACAAAAGCTCTCATTTCCACTGCACCACTGCTGAAATACTTTTATCCGGCCGAGACCGTCGAAGTACAAGACGATGCCTCATGCCAGGGATTAGGAGCCTGTCTTATGCAAGGTGATCAGTCTATTCAGTACGCCTCAAGAGCACTCACCGAAACTGAAAAACGTTACAGCCAAATCGAGAAAGAGATGCTTAGCATAGTACACGGCCTCGCAAGATTCCACATCTACACGTATGGTAAAGTAGGGACAGTCTACAACGACCATAAACGCCTTGCTGCTATTCTGAGGAACCTCAGTGTTGAAGATATTCCCGCCAGACTTCAGAGAATGCTCTGCCGAATCATGAGATATGACTTGGAATTCAAGAAAAGAGCACTTCATATGATGTATTTCGCTGACAGATGCGACCATGTAATTCCCTTCTTTATTGATGCTAACACTTTACCAATGATTTTCTTTATTACAAGTCAGTGTATCAAATTTAATGGACGATATTGATAACCCTAATGCACCATTAAACATCGTTCAATTATTTGAGAAAACGTCCAGCATTCATTTATATTATACACGACCATCCACCTCCGGAAAAATTTACGTTAAAAGCTCTAGATTAGAAATACAAAAGCATTCTTTTTCTCGACTTGGTGTAAAGCTTTGGAATGAAATACCATCTCACATAGCAGACCTGCCCAAAAAACATTAAAAATGGTACTTCGCCAAATGCTTTTTTATTCCTGGAAAAAGAAGATGACTATATTGAAATCCTATTTATTTATTTATTTATTTATTTATTCATTCATTCATTTATTCATTCATTCATTCATTCATTCATTCATTCATTCATTCATTCATTTATTTATTTATTTATTTATTTATTTGTTTATTTAACTTTATTTATACACGGGTAAAACATCAGGGCTTAAAGTAAATACTAAAATTGCATTAATTATATTATAAAAATACTAATCTACTACTAAATTAAATTTACTAACAGCAAAAATTAGAAACAATAACAAAGTTCCTGCTTCCATGAATGCCGTGTGAATTAATTAACTTAATCATTATCAAAGAGCTAGGAAACCCCTACAGCCGGATTTAAAACTAGCAAGAGAGTGTGCTTGCCGCAGATTGATAGGTAAGCTGTTCCACAGCAACGCACCACTGTAGCTGAAACTGTTTTTTAGAAAGTTGGTGCGGGGGAGTGGAAAAGCTAGTTTGCCCTAACAATTCCTAAGAGAATAGATAGACATTGCACTCCGATTAGTAAACATTGATTTCAATTAATCAGGGGCGGGACCATTGAGAGGTTTATAGACCATGGTGGCTGTTTTTAAATCACGTTGAAGGTTAAGTTTTTGCCAGCAAGTAATTAAAAAAGTAGGACTAACTAAATAATTGTTCATTTACTATTATTACTTTTATTCTGTGAACTAGTACAAAATACTTTAAATCTGTGATTACGTAAAGTTTTTGCATGTCTATATTTGTAAGTTCTTGTTACTTTTCTCAAGTGTTCCTGTATTTGTCTTGTCAAGCCTCGAGTAGTTTTGTAACTATTTGCGAGACAAGCTGTTCATTCTGTTATTTTTCAATTAAATTGTTTTGTTGTTGTTGTTGTTGTTGTTGTTGGTATGTTAAAGGGAAAGACCTCCTTAGCAGGTCCCCAGCAATGAACCAGAACCGCAGCAACATTAAACAAGGGATTGAAACCACCCGACTGCTTACAGAAAGATCCACGTGTCACAAGCTCTTTAAGTAAAATTACACAAGAAACAGCCAGAGATAATGTTCTACAGTAAGTAATTCACCACATCTCCAAAGGCTGGAAAACCCACAAACGACACATTCCTATTCAAATACCACCATTTTGGTCTCCAAAGATGAGCTGTCGTTTAGTGATGGGATTGTTTTACTGTCAAACTACACCGAGCACACTTGGGTATACAGTCAACCCTTAGACGTGCTAGGAACTCCGTATGGTGGCCAGGGATGAAAGTTCAACTGAAACAGTTCATTGCCTTATGTAAAGTCTGCAACACATTTCAGACAAAAATCCAAAAGGAAACTCTACAGAGTCACGAGATTCCAAACCGACCTTGGTCCAAAGTTACCTCTGACATTTTCTAATGTAACAAACAAAGAACACTTCCTGGTTTCAGTTGACTATTACAGTGATTGGATTGAATTTGACCTGATGAAAAACCAAACCGCTGCTGTAATAATTGATCTGATGCAAAAACAGTTTGTTAGATGGGGAATACCCGCTGAAAGACTCTGGTACGAATTACGACTCAGCTGAATTATGACAATTCTGTCAACGGAAGAAAATCAAGCACACCAAATCTTCTTTACGCCGTCACCAAAGCAATGGCAAAGCTGAGTCGGCGGTGAAGATTGCAAAATCACTGTTTTGAAAATCCCAAGCCTCTGCTTTGAATCCATTTGAGGCATTACTTGATCAGCGCAATTAACACACCCACTGTTGGCATGACCACATCTTCTAGCCAAAGACTCCTCAACCGACAAACAAGAACTGAAATTCCCATGAAAGGAAAACTATTGGCACCAAACATTGCGGAGAATATGTTGGAAGAGAAGGCCAACAAAACCAAGAAATCTGAGACCTACTACGCCAGGAACGCAAAAGATTTGAATGAATTGAAAGCTGGAGGCGTCATACGAGTCAAGCCTGGGGGACTAGTCCAAGGACAAGAGATTGCAGATTTCACCAACTATAACAAAACATAAGTCCAAAGCAAAAACGCAAGGTCCTGCTCAACAGAACACAAAAGTCAAGCCTTCAAGACAGATGGCCCCAAAGATCACGGAACCCGCGAAGTGCGCCACAAAGATGGAACTGATCACTGCTAAACGAACACGTTCGGGACGCTTAGTTAAAACTCCCAAGAGATACTCTAACTTGACGTAAAATTGTGAATTTTATTTGGGGGAAGGTGCTGGATGATGGGATTGTTGGTATCTTGTGACTACTCTGAGCATGAGTCGATTAAAGGTTGAGGTACGGTTATTCGTTCAATGTTCCATCTTATAACAGTAGGTTAATCGCCTAAGCTCCCACCAGTCTCCTGTAGGTCAGTGGTAGAGCACCTGAACTAATAATCGGAAGGTCTTAGGTTGGACTCCTGATAGGAGTACTCGGTTTTCGTTTTTCCGAGTATGCATACCTGTGTCACCCACTGAATAATTCATCATCCTCAAATTCCAAGTTGTTCAGAACTTTGCTTGGAAGGTAATAACGAACGTTAGGAAATATGACCACGTCGCTCGAGCTTTGCGCCATTTTGAATTGCTGCCTGTCAAAGATCTATTAGTTTATAGAGAAACAGTTTTGTCCTACAAATGTACGTATGAATAATTTTGACAAGCGCTGCCGTATCTATTCGATAGGCTTACTAACGCAGTGAGCTGCATAATCGCTCCAAACGCACGCGAAAGAAGTTGCAAATTCCGCTTTTTAGAACATCCGAAGGACAAAAGTGGTTTCTTTAAGCCGCGGCCACACGAGCGATTTTTTGGTCGCGCAGGTGATGCGATTTTTTCAAATTTTGTCGCGTCGCCAGCGCGAGAGGGTGGCTACACGAGTGACAAATTCTAACGAGTTTGGCGACAAATTGAACGCCGAGTGAATCGCATACTTCAAGAGACCTGGCGCTCTAAACAGACCAAAGGCGGACGGCCCTTTTGGACCGTCCGAAGCAAGGATATTGTTTTTCGCCTTTTTGCGTTTTCTTCTTGACGATAAAAAGCAAACGAAGGAAGAAGAAAAGTAAGAAAAGGTCAGGGTGGGTCCGTTCGTGGCTCGCAAAGAGAAAGGAACAAGGATTTTACCGTCAACTTCTGGCGGAAATTTCAGTCGTTGATATCCCGGCGCTTCCCGAGCTATTGCGGATGACGAGGCTTAGTTGCAGGGTGGCTACACGGGCGCTATCTCTACGATTTTGTCGCGAAAATTTCAATTCTGGCGACTTTTTTCTTGCGATTTTTTCACCTGTCGCGTTGCAAGTTCGAGGGTGGCTACACGTGCGATTTTCCTCTTGCGCTGGCGACGCGACAAAATTTGAAAAAATCGCATCACCTGCGCGAGCAAAAAATCGCTCGTGTGGCCGCGGCTTTATAGAGCTGTAGAGATTTTAAATGACTTAGACACGAACTTAAAACAGGCATCATCACTTAACAAATTCAAGAAGATATTAAAAGAAGATATGGTTAAGACATCACTAAGCAGTATGTCCTAAGCGAATCAGCGATTTAGGTCTTAGCCACAAGTGGGTTCCTGAGTTTTATATTTAACTTTGCAGTTCCTTTTACGTTGTTAATATATTTGTAACTATGTAACTATATATTGAAAAGTCCTCTTGGGAACATGTGATCATAAAGTTTACAGTTTACAGCTTACAAGTCATGGGCGTTCTAACAATGATGGGAAAACAATATTTTAATGGTTCCTTGAAATGACTCTAAATTTAAAAGCAATTCACACAATCACATGCTCCACTAATGTCCATATTAAGGGTTCATCATTTATTTACACATAATACGTACAATGTTATGTCTCTTAATAGACGCTGAACGTCTCACTAGATTTACCAAAGTTAAAAAAGATCACAACGGAAGTGCACTTGGTAAAGATCCAAGCGTTCGACCGTGAAGTCGGGACACAGTGGCCATTTTCGTTCATTTTATCACCACTTTGGTACAAGATAAATGAAACATTCTACTGGAAGTCCGGGGATAATATTATCGAGACAGCTCCCTTTTTATCCTTTGATTATTGTTTTAGCAATCATACTCGTGCACAACTTAAATAAACACTTAAATTACATCACCTTGTAGTCCAGTTAAACTAATTTTTAACAACTGAAAACAAGACAATTTGCTCACAGAAAGCGCAGCTGGGTTAAGCCTTTCAGAATCACTTGCAGATCATCAAATGAAAACAGGTTTATGCGCAGATTGCGAGAAAATAAAATATAGATTTTACTGATACATTCACCATCGCAAATTATTCCTTAGTGGATGATACGATTAGAAACATTGATCTTCACATCCACCTGATTAATAGTAAAGAAACTAACAGTTTTTCTCATTACTGATAGGGTTTTAAGGTTAGTAAGAAAGGTAAGTTATATGAGGTCAGGACGTATATCATACTGTCTAGCATGATATCTAAGACGACGGTTATTATATGGCTGTGATTAGAGCTAGGAGAGTGAATTCTGCCCTTGTAGAATTTGAGCATTTACAGAAACAATTACAAACAATTTGGGCCTCCATGTTAAAAATAATGTTCATGAAATTAGATGTTACGATGACAACCATATTTTGACAGGCGGAGTTTTCAGAAATTGGAGTTTTTAATGAAAATAAGTCAACTTCCTTACTGAAACTTTCATGTCTTAAGATGAGTTAAGTGTTCTTGTATTGGTTTCGATCACGTTTTGGTCAATTGTGGCGGATTTCTGAAGGTTGGAGAAAGTCAAGAAATCCAAGATGGTGAGTCCAATTTGGCGCGGCCGTTTAGAAAACATGACGTTATTTTCATTACGTGTGACTTTGACAACTCCTATCGTGCTATTTACCCTCCAAGTTTAATTACCAGAACTTTGAGACCCCCAGAAATATTCATGGGAGAGGCCAGAATTCACCTCCTTTCGCCTTCTAGAAGACCCGAAAGAAAGCCTAGATAGAGCAACAATGTGGTTTAGTGAAATCAGGAATTCATCTTTGCTTTATTATTGCCTGTAATCAAAACTCACAGCCATTCCACACTTTGTGGAAGATGAAATCCTCCTTCAATTTCGTTATCACACAGATTACTGCAATGAAAAACCAGCAAAAGTCTATTTAGTAATTCCAACACTTTTTAAGAGCGACTTTCCACAAATATCGACCAAGTGGTGGCACAAGTCAAAAAATCGATTTTGTTCATATTTTGCTCATAGGTAGTCCCTAGTGAGAAACAAACTGAGCTGTTGTTAGTTTTTCCAAATACCGCTTCCTTTCGCGTAATTATGCGAAAAACGATTTTGTCTCAGTTGAGCTCAAAGTCCGCTTTCGGCGGGATCGAATTTTCCTTAACTTTCGACGGGTTGCGTATCAATCCACAGACTGTTACTAACCTTCAAATGGCATTTATTGCTCTATTAGGTCTTCTTCTTCTGTTTCACGGAAAAACATTTAAAACCTAAATTACTTTTACGTCCGAAATAGGTTCAGAAAAGCATGCTATAAATGGAAATTTTTAGCAACCACATTTTAGCACTAAAACATTGCCAATTTTACCCACGGGCGATAACTTAGATTTCCCTATAATGACTTTCTATGGCTTCACTGTATACCTATTGATCATAATATAAAAACAAAACTCTGGGTAAATGAAAATAAATGACCCGCTAGGCTTCAGATTTATCAGCATTTTCTTGAGATTTGGCGATTGAAACTTAAAAAAGATGGCGTGACACACTGTCACGGGTACAAATATTTTTTCCTTTTAGAAAAAAAAATGAAGCGACATTTAAAAGGAAGCATTTTTCATTCGCAGTAGAAAAATCTTTGAATCGAAAGTTCGGTAGCGTTACGGACAAATATATATTTCGGCTGCGTTTCATAACTGGAAATTTTAGAGTACCCGTTCGCTCTGATGCGGAGTCCAGTTCGTTATTGTGTAATATCATTGTCTAAAAACAAATAATTGGAAAATTTATTTTCCTCTTTCTTTATTACTGCCATGAATAAATTAAACTAGAAATAGGTAAAACGCAGCAGATTTGAACTACATTAACCTGATTAAAAGTTTCGACTGTTATGTTAAACTGCATCGTTTGCGTGAAATATACGTTCGAAGTAATGTTTGTTTCACTCGTCCGTTGATCATGGGCGAGTTTTTTAGATCTCTGTAAATAAAGAAAGGGAAGAGAAATAGCATAAAGGGTCCATCTCCGTTTTTAAAAACATTGTCTATAGAATTTTCAAATCTTCATACATCTAAAAATGAGAGCTCATGATTAGTGGATTATAGATGCAAAAACTGCGTGATTTAGTTTATTAATTAAATTTGCAAAAGAAAGCACACGCACACTCAACGACAACAACAACAACCAAAAAGAAAAAAAAAAGGACAGAATTCTGAACATTTCTAAGGGAAAAAGTAATAACAGTAAAGTTAATGAAACCAAGATAGTGGTCAATACTCGTGTTATTAGTAATGTTATTTTGCTGCGCTCTTTGGTCCTGAAATATTCTTTATGTGAAGATGAACGTAATTAACTAATTAGATCTAATTAGATTTTTGAACGTCCTCATTGCTTTTTTGGACGTATTAATAAATTGAATTATCATTACACCAGAGAAACAGTAAGGAACTGTAAACTAAACGGCGAGCATGGAAGTTTGCCGTTCGTTTACGTTGATAGTTGGTGGGTCATGTTCGTTTGATCGCAGACAGAACAAGGTCCAGAGAGATAGTACCTCTGCTGTCCTGTACAAAGAATATTGACCAGCACAAGTTATGTCATGGTTTTCAAGATGTAGGGAACGAGGTTCAGCTTATTCTTGCCCATTCGGCTACGTTTCAACGCCAGGAAACATCAACACGATGACGATTTGGGCTTATCTGTTGAGAAACGGGGCCGGTAAGTTACTGGGACTTTCGAGAAACGGGCCCCAGGGCTTATAAGAGGCAGTTTACGGTATTCCTGGATAAATAGGAGAGTAGGTAGACACAGCAGGCGTTTTCCATTTACCAAAAGATTCCGGAAAATTCCGAGAATTTCGGTGGAAAATGTTTATTGGTAAAGAACGTGTTCCATTTAACACATGTTCCATCCATTTCCTTCTCCGTCCGATGTATTCCGCACAAAAAATACAAAATGGCGGCACAATTGTTGTGGTTAAACGAAATTGTAGAGTCGGTATTTGGAAGAAGAGAGTCTCGTGAATTCAAAAAATTATGATGACATTCCTATTCTGACGACGATTGCAACCTATATGAGACGCGATCTTCACCAAAATCAAGCTTTTTATGAAAATATTTTGCCGCGATATAGATAAGCTTATACGATTGATGAATTTAAAAGCCACTCCAGGATGATTTGAGGGACCATTGAAGCTCTATGCAGAGAAGTACAAGCCACAGGAAGAGCTCCTCAACGACACGCACTTGAAACAGCTGCTGTGAAAGGGTGAATGACAAAAGACCTTGTTTAATTACAGATGCAAAATTTTAGGCTTCAAGGCGGGAAATAATCGGGGTGAGGGGTGAGGGGTAGGGGTGAGGGGTAGGGGGTGGGGGGTGAGGGGTGAGGGGTGAGGGGTGGGGGGTGGGGGGTGAGGGGTGAGGGGTGGGGGGTGAGGGGTGAGGGGTGAGCCAATTGTTCGAAACGAATTCTAGTCTGAAATGTCAGCCGTCTCTTCTCCCTAACCCACAGGGGGTTATGGGGAGGAGACAGCTGACATTTCAGACAATAACAATTCAAGATTCAAGACTGTAGTTTCTTTCCCCTATTTTACTGAGATCTGAGACGCATCTAATACCCGACATTCACTAATGGAGTGTATTGTAACGTGGTACATGTGACACTGATAAGTTTCCTGAGAACTATAATTTTTACATTGTTGCTAGACTTGCTAATTTATTTGAATTTAATCAGTGATTTAATTCACACACTATCTTAGGTGCTAAAACAAAATGGGTTCCATAGCAGCCCAGAAACCCCTTTCCCTTTGTCATACTGTCTCCATATGTGACCCTCCACGCGAAAAGAGGGCTTATGGATTTCACTCCAAATAGTGAATTTTTTTCACGGTCACGGCGCGTGCATTTCAAACTTCACACTGTGAGGTGGAAATTTCACGCCGTGTTCACGCTATTCCGAAACGTTTTCACTCTGGGAGTGAATCTGAAGACTGGGAAATAAATTCACGCCGCCCGGTCACGCCGTGAAAGTAAAATTATAAAGGAGTGAAATATTTCACGCCGTGAAATGTAAACCTCGCCGTGAAACTTTTCAATGGCGTCAGAGTGAAAAATAATGAAAATAATTTACTAGGATCCGGTTACGTATCGCGGCGAGTTTAATAAACAAAATGCCCCAGTAAACATACTTCTGAAGTATTATAAAGCTTAATCCATTATTTACGCCAAAATTTCACAAATAAAACACAATATCCTTAATAATAGTGTTTTGCTTTTGTTCAGCCAGGTCAACTTTCAAGTCAACTTTTAAGTTGACAAAACACGTTCTTAAAAGAACGTGTTTTGTGATTTTGTGAAACCATTCCTGCAAAAATTTAGCGAGCAACCGCGTAAAAATAAATAAGAGCACTGCTAAAATTGGGCCTTATCACAGGTTTAATGGGGAAACCGACTGAACTTCTGTCAAGGGAAATTTAAACTCAACCCAGTTAAACTCACCCCCACCCCCATCCCTCACCCCTCACCCCTCACCCCCCACCCCTCACCCCCGGAATAGACCTGCCGACCAAAAAAAGCATGTTCCATTTACAACCCAACCGGAATTTCTGGAGTATCTTAGTAAATGGAAAACGCCCAGTAATACCAAATGTATAGGAGCCGTAGCATGTCCTTATTGCTACTTCGTGACATTGCCACAATGCTCTGTTTTAGTTATTTTTCGTTTCTCTCCAGAAAGAAGTCGTTTCCTCTTTATCAGGTGTGGGTGAGTTAAGGGGGACAATTAACATACCGACCAAATTTGACGGCATTTAAAATGCTTTGTTGGACTTCGAACATAATGTGCTCGTTTCTGAGTATTTATTTTGCGTGCGAAAGCATGGAAGCAAACGGACATTAGTTACGAAAACTAGTCGCTTAAAAGCGTCTTTATCCCCAATTTCAAATCATCATGGCAAAAGAAGACATCGAAACATAGGAATCTTTGTGGTGACACTTCCGGTTCATGGTTGTCACGCAACAGTGTAGCTTGCGAGTTGTTTATTAGAAAAATATAGCAATGTTTATTAATTCGTAAACTGGATTGTTTTGTCAAAGTTCTCTTGATTCAGAGGGTAAGAGTACAGAAATAACCCCAATGCGGGTTAATGAAGAATTCGATACTAAATTCTTGTTAAAACGTGCATGAAATGATCGTGAAATACTAAAAATGAACTCGTCGTCGACACACTAATATTATGCTTGTATCGAGCACGGATAGATGAAGAAGATGCCCAAATCTTATGTTGGATTGTTAATGAAGGTATCAGCTTAGTTTCCCTACCTTTATGTCTCAAAATAATGCACGTTTTTGAATCTCTTTTGGCTTTCGTAGTTCGCGGTCACCGGCTATGTCACGCCATTGTTGACAATGCGAATGCCAGATTTTCGACAGGGTAGGTGATAAATTCGAAGCCCTGCGAGTCACTTAAAATAATTTACCCAAACCTTTGTTTTGATATTATGATTGATAAGTACACAGTGAAGCCATAGAAAGTCATTTTATGATAATCTAAGTTATCGCCCATGGGTAAAATTGCCGGTATTTAAGTTCGAAAATTTGGTTGTTAAAAATTTGCATTTATAGCATGTTGTTCTAGATCAGTTTCGGGCATAAAAGTAACGTATGTTTTGAATGTTTTTCTATGGAACAGAAGAAGAAGACCTAGAAAAACAATAGATGTTATTTCAAGATCTGTGACAGACTGTGGATTGATACGCGGCCGGCCAAAGTTAAGGAAAATTCCGTCCGGCGGGAAGCGGATTTTGGCTCAACTGAGTTGAAAATCGTTTTTCGCATGTTTACGCGTAAGGAAGCCGTATTTGAAAAAACTAACTACAGCCCGTTTTGTTTCTTACTAGGGCCTACCTATGAGCAAAATATGAGCGAAATCGATTTTTTGACTTGTGCCACCAAAAGTTGATTTCGGTCGATATTTGTGGGAAGCCGCTCTTAATAATAATAATAATAATAATAATAATAATAATAATAACAATACTAATAATATTTTCATTTATATGGCGCAATTTCTAATACACAATTGTGCTTCACAAAAGTTTTTTAAAAATAATAAGAAATGTTCAGAAAAAATTAAGAAACTAACCGTGACAACTTAAATGTAGAAACAAAAGTAAGAGGAACATAAATTTCTAAAAAGTATTTTTTTGGGCGGATGAATAACGTGTTCTTACACAACAGCAAGTGACGTTAGATTCTTGAAGGTGTTCTGTGCAATGAACTTGAGGAGATTCCTTGAAAGATCTCTGAGTAAGAAATATGCAAACATACGTTAATATACCAAACTCATTTCGCTGCATGTACAAGATAATTAATTATGTAGGAAGAAAATCGATAAAACCCCAATTAATTTTCTGCTCACTTTTAAATTAGGGCATTTGGGTTCTGAGTGATGATCGTATCCAAGGAACCAAAATCGGACCAGATTTTCATTATATTTGATCGACTGGTGCATAGCAATGACGGTACCCTCTGTATATTGTCATAAGATGGAACATTGAACAAATAACCGTAACTCAACCTTTAATCGACTCCAGCTCGGAGTAGTCGCATGATACAAACAATCCCATCATCCAACATATATAATAGTATTACGATAAGGTTGACCAAAAGATATTTATCTTTTCTGAACAAGATCCAACCAACCATACAGGAGAAATGAGAAGTAGTAAGTGAATTACAAAACAATCGCAAACAAATCTCAATAGGAGTCAAATGAGTATATCTCTTACACTGTACTGTACTTTTGTATGCAGGGAGGTTATTTGAAGCCACCGTTTCGAGGCTAATTTACAATAAAAATCTCAATCTTCTGTATCTTAACGCCAGGGCCGCCTCAAACGGTTCAATTTTCTTTGGGTTTAAATAAACCGACGTTATAATGATGAGTAGCCGCATGAAATGGAGGTCGTGGGACGTGAACTCACTGTCGACTTCTGGGTGGTTGATATAGCGCCTTACTCTAAATAAATCACTGTGTTAGAGTGGAGGACCCTCATATACTACTTACATTTTCCTTAGTGAAATAAGGTTTGCAAAGGCATCTTCATGGATGGATTTCAAAGAATTCCTAGAGAGTTTTCTACAAAGAGAAACAAAAGAACAATGCGGTAAGCAAGTGAGAACATCTCTATGTAACTCAATAAAACTTTCTCATGAAACGTACAGCAGAATGGTGTTTGATAGGATCCCCTCTGGTACTTTATCAATGCCAAAGCATTGCACTCGGGTATGTTTTCCAAACGAAGCGCAGGTGCACTTTCGTGGACACTGAGTTTTTCCTCGGGAGACCGCAAGCCACAAGAGCAAGACTATCAGCCTAAGAAAAACACACATGGCAAAAGAGCGAGGTATTGCCTGGGTGAAAAGAAAAGGCAAACCGTCAAAAATGGCGTGGTATAGGCCTTGATAAACAGATTTCCAGGAATGACTTTTTTTAACATTTAAAACGTTTCGCGTTTAGAAAAGGTTTGCAAACCAAGCTTCATAAAACCTCACAAATAATTAATTCAGAATCCCTGCAAGTTCGAACCTACTCCTTTCCCAAAACACGCACGCAACTTTCAAGTTTTCGACATTAAATATAACTACATACTTTTTATAATGGAGTACATCTCAGGTTCTGGTTCAGGTTACACTCACGACAACGTTTTCTCATATCCTTAACGTCTGCCACATTTTTGGCGGATGTGTTTAAGATGCTGCATTTGAAGAAAAAAAATATGGCGTTTCAACTTTGATTAAACACCATTTATCAGGATAAAAAAACACGACCGCTTCAGAATTTAAATACCAAAAAAAATCAAGTGACAATTTTTGAAACCTCAATTCAACACCAGTTGTCAACCTAAAACACAGCTCCATGTATATTTATGATTCATTTGCTTGGAAGGATGGATAATACGGCTTGACCTAAAATGCTGGACTCTAAGAAACTTAAGAACGGTTTGCTGTAAGGACCGACTAAGCGTATACAAAATAGAAAAAACCGATTTCCCCAAACTTTGCCAGAATAAAGGGCTTGGTGAACTACCTCTAAAAATATAAGTTTCATTTTGTTTAGAGCTTTATTTATTTTGGGGGAATTTTTTTAAGATTTTACCCATGGAGGCGGGCTAAAATCACGCCGAAGTAGGCACTTTTGTAGAAGCTCCCTTTTATACAAGGAGCCTTTTCTAGAAAAGATTAACCCAACAGAAGGAACAATTTTATTTCCTTAGATGACTGGCGGCGTTAAAGTTAAATAAAACGTAAACATGAATTTTTGACCAATTTTTTAAGTTGCGCCTTTTTACCGGTGATTATAACAACCTAATTTTGGCTAAATTCAAGGACAAAAAAAGCATTTTGGTACATCGCTTTGCCCTACGAAACTACACTCCGGGAAAACATAATCATTTCAACTAAACATTGATCGAATAAAAAATTGGGGTAAATTAAACAGCGAGTTCTCAGAGCGTTTTCAAAACATGTCACTTCAGCAATTAAGAGCGACCTTTGACCTTTTATATCGAGGAGAAATATAAACGAGAGCTCATAAACCTTGACTTTCCTTCGCCGGAAGACGCTTATTTTTACTCTGCTGGCACATTTTGAGTAAAGGAAAACTACACATTTGAATTTGAAGTTATGTACTAGCTATGAAAGATAATTTGAAAAGTAAAATTAGCAATTCAATTCGACTTTGCGTAGGCGGTTCGGATTTGTTTACTACGAAATTGCGATTTTAAAGCCTGTTTACAATACAAATACGGCATCAACTACAAGGTAAACCTCATTCTACTGAATGATTAACAAATCCTTCTTACCTTAGAGACCTTTTCCTGCCTAAAAACCACGGTCCGTGTTCATTGCAAAAGTGTATTGACCGAGATCGCGGAACGCCTCAAGCCAAAGAACAAGTTAACGAAACCACAGGAATGCCAGGAGTACATTTCGTACTGAGATGTGTACTTACATATTTCGGTATTACTATGACACGTCAATTCAAAACGCCTTTTTTTCTTTTCGCACACTAAGATGTAATATCTTAATTACTTAAAGATCACGTAAATTGAAAAGAGCGCCGTATCCCGAAAGCTAACTTCTTTTGTTCGTTGCACGTTGTACTTGCTGAGTGTTTCGTGGTTGGCTACGACCACCGGAGTCAGTGGTGCTTATATATGGCTGTGTGTGAATATGGGTAGATTGTAGGGGGAACATGTGGTTCAAGTGTGAACAATTTAGCCAATGTAAAAAGCTTAATCCTTGCAAAGTGTACCAAATCCACGCAAGGGCATCTGCGTTATTGCAACACTCGAGACGCTATGTAAGACTGAAGCAAAGTTGTTTTCGGCACGGGCAGGTATGTCTTAGTGGTGTGTACTGTGTATATGAATGCCCAACATAAATTAATTTAAAAATATTTACTCTCAAAACAAAGAGAGTTTTTTTTTCTTTTCTTTTCCTTCTTTTTTAACGTTGAAAGTTACAATTAACCTCTAACTCAGCTAACGTCGTTAAATTTGTATATGATTTGCGTTTTTTATATCAAGAATCGTCACGGATCAGTAAGTTTTCGTTTATCTTTAAAACTTGAACATCTTCTAAGGAGTAATTTTTAAACCAAAACCCTTCTGTAACGAACTTAACAGAGGTCAAAGGCCGCAAACGTTAGTAAACATTGCGATGTGTTCGATGCGTTTACGAAACGCTTAAAATAATTAAAGTTAATTTAAACTTGTTTAAAAGTCACGAAACAACTAAGCTACGGCAAAGGTAAAGGCAAAAAGCTTTCTTGTTGCTTTATAAATATACAAAGCGAAAAGTTTCCCTGATCATCAATACTTAAGTCCGTGAAGAAGGATTTTTTGCCTAAAACCACAAAAGATGTACGGACGAGCATGATAGCCTTGTTTGTTTCACAAGAAGAGAACGTGACTTATTAGATTTGCGGGCCTTCAAGGAACTGAATGTATGTGACAAGAGAAATTGAATTTATTAATTCATTCAGGTCGGGGGCGGAGGCGGGGGGGGGGGGGGAACAAATGTGGGCGGTGGTAAATAAAACATTAATGCATTCTATTTTCTATATGTTAAAATTTCCAAGGTAAAAAGCAAGGTAAAGTACCTGTAGTAATTGACTGTTTTACCTTCAAAGGCATTTTTGAGAAAAGCGAAAATCACCTTGAGCTCACTATTTGACCGAGACATCGGGACACATTTGGTATCAGATGGCGTTCAAATAAGAGGATCTGTGTCGCTCCCATTGGATGGGCATGCCATGGGACGTCAGTGTCAGGGGAGAAGGGAATATCATCTATACATGCTAACGGCTTTTTTGGGGGCGTCTACAGACAGATTCCACCCAAGGTTGTAGCACCTCATATTACTACTCACCCGAGACAGTCGCCGTATCCCTATCTATAGTTTTGGTTGAAGTTTATTGTTTTATTATAATTATTACTTGTTTGTGATGCAAGGAATTTATTTCTATTTCTGTATCTTTTTTCACTTAAGACTTCGTTGGATTGACAGCAAGTGGTAAGATCACAAGAAAGAAAAAATGGATACAGCCACAATGTGGAATTAGCCTATATCATTCCCATTTTTATCGCAGTCTCCTAAATGTCACGGAGATCTGACAAGTCGCAACGTTTGTCATATAAAGGTAGTTCATTATTAATGGACAGTACAGTGCAAAACGAATCACTGTTAAATAAATGAAAAGAGCTGTGCGGTCCCGGTATTGTACAATTTTATACAGTGGGATTCCTGTGGCTTTATTTGGTTAATCGTTTAGCGATCGGGCGGCTTAATAATTTCGCAATGAATGCAGGCTATGTCTTTTTTTAGTCAAGAAAAGATCTCTAAGGTAAGAAGGATTTATTAATCATTCAGTAGAATGAGGTTTACCTTGTAGTGGATGCCGTATATGTGTTGTAAACAGACTTTAAAATCGCAATTTCGTGGTAAATAAATCGGAACCGCCTACGCAAAGTCGAATTGAATTGCTAATTTGCTTTTCAAATTATCTTTCATAGCTAGTACATAACTTCAAATTCAAATGTGTAGTTTTCCTTTACTCAAAATGTACCAGCAGAGTAAAAATAAGCGTCTTTCGGCGAAGGAAAGTCAAGGTTTATGAGCTCTCGTTTATATTTCCCCTCGCTATAAAAGGTCAAAGGTCGCTCTTAATTGCTGAAGTGACATGTTTTGAAAACGCTCTGAGAACTCGCTGTTTAATTTACCCCAATTTTTTTATTCGATCAATGTTTAGTTGAAATGATTATGTTTTCCCAGAGTGTAGTTTCGTAGGGCAAAGCGATGTACCAAAATGCTTTTTTTGTCCTTGAATTTAGCCAAAATTAGGTTGTTATAATCACCGGTAAAAAGGCGCAACTTAAAAAATTGGTCAAAAATTCATGTTTACGTTTTATTTAACTTTAACGCCGCTAGTCATCTAAGAAAATAAAATTGTTCCTTCTGTTGGGTTAATCTTTTCTAGAAAAGGCTCCTTGTATAAAAGGGAGCTTCTACAAAAGTGCCTACTTCGGCGTGATTTTAGCCCGCCTCCATGGGTAAATTTAAAAAAAATTCCCCCAAAATAAATAAAGCTCTAAACAAAACGAAACTTATATTTTTAGAAGTAGTTCACTAAGCCCTTTATTCTGGCAAAGTTTGGGGAAATCGGTTTTTTCTATTTTGTATACGCTTAGTCGGTCCTTACAGCAAACCGTTCTTAAGAAACTGTCTATTTAAATTTTCCCTTTGGGCGTCACGTGTTATTAACTCAATTCCAAGCTTTGCAGAAGATATACAAAGTGAAACTGAGACAAATGGCTTTATAGCTTTAGGACTGGCAGGATAGATAGTGCTTTAAATACATTTGCAGGGTTCGCCTTGAAAGTTTCTTTTTTGCCCTGTTTTCTTTAAATTTACCCAGCTTAATGTAATTTCAATTCCGTTCAAATACGATGGTTCTCATTTTGCTGTAATACGTCCTTTAGACGAATTTCCGTGACCGAAGAAATCCTTTTAGCATTCAGTTTCTTGTACTTACAGGATTTTGTTTGTAGAAGGAAACTTTTTATACTTTCCACTCTCACTTGCTTAGTTGCGAACCTTAACGTAACTTACAAAACCTGCGCTCTGCTATTCAAGTTTATAACATAGAGGGCAAAATTACTGAATGCTGATTGGTCGAAACAGAAGGCATTTTTTCTTAATTT
This sequence comes from Pavona decussata, assembly GCF_977016875.1. Lineage (NCBI taxonomy): Eukaryota > Metazoa > Cnidaria > Anthozoa > Scleractinia > Agariciidae > Pavona > Pavona decussata. The sequence continues at coordinate 1,383,612 of NW_028145665.1, read as the reverse complement.
TCCTTTCACCGAGGGTAAAATTACTCACTCCTGATTGGTCGAGAGGAAAAATACTTGCTCCTGATCGGCTAAGCACGCTTTTTCCACATTTAATAGCCCATTTTACAGTTGTGTGCTTAGTGACCTGGCCTTGGATTGGATGCGAGGCTGGGGGTGACCTTGTCTTGATACAAACCTCACTGCTTTTGATATGTAACCATCCAACGACCACAAAGGCCGAAGAAAATACTAACAAGCGAGTCCAGGGCGTTCCTCTAGCTTAAAGCCAGACGCCGACCGCTAATCCGTCAACTAGCCACCGCTGAACAAATCGGCCACCTCGCTCGTACGGTTTTGTACCCATCCAACGACCACAAAGGCCGAAAGAAATACAAAATATGCGAATCCAGGGCGTTCCTCCAGCCACAAGCCAGACGCCGAACGCTAGTTCGTTAACTAACCACGCGGAATAGCCCGACAATCTTTCGAAAAGATTTCGATAACAGGCCGCGATCTGGCCAAAAACGCTCTCCGTTATTCTCTCCACCATGCTGTGTGAAGAACCTGAAAGATACGACAGACAAGAGAAATATGCCACGAAAAAAAATTCATAACAACTAAAAGAGAACTACCTCCAGTTCCTGAGGCTGAGCGACATTAACATTCTGGTTGCCGTCCGGCGGATTCACAACTGGCGGGTTCACGACTGGTGGATTCACGACTGGCTCTACAGGATCGACAAGTAACTGAACGTCCGGCTCCGGAGGTTGACCCTCAGCCATCAAGAAATCGTCAAGAAAATCGCGTGAGTCGTATCTTCCAAAAGAAAAGAGACCAGCTCTTCGCGGCTCGTCAAAATGGCGTCGAAAACCGTGATAAGGCCTATTCAAGGATGACGGGCACTACTTGTTACTTGTTATAATATCTCTCAGTGCACGTGGTGTGAGTGGTCAATTTTCAGGGGCACCCAACGACAGTTTTCTCTCGGATCCTTTGAAACGCTATTTTAGGCTATCTGGAGTGCCTTTAAAGCTCTGAAGGTTCATTTTAGGCCGCGCTATAATATTTTTATCTGTTCGGTCATTCTAGGGCAACCTTAGTCTGTTCGAAATTTAGTAGGGCATCTTTGTCCATTTCCCGAAATCCTTAGGCCTTATTTCCTTACCGGAAATCTTAGCTGACCTTTTTTCGGCACCCGAAACGATATTTTTATCAATCCGAAAACGTTAGGCCTTAAATTTCCTATATAACGAAAGTTCGAGGTGAAATTTTTCTTCAGAAAATTGCAGTGGATTAAGGACCTTCCGAACAGATAATTTACCAAAACGATCCGTTGGGTGCCCCTGGTTGATGTTTGTAGTTCGCTCAAAATGCACGCGGTGCAGGTTTTCTGAGTGAGCAAGCCAAGGAAGCTACGCTTAAGAAATGTGGAGAATTTTTTGTGGTTAAAATATATGCGACAGACTACGCGAAATAGAAGGACGTCGGATCACGCTTCGGGAAGTAAACATCTCAACAGCTTCAAGTCTTGCTTATATAATGTAAGGAAGCTTACCTATTTTTGGCTGCCATTCTAATTAAAAGACTCAAATCTTCGGTATTGACTCCAAGTCCAAAAGCAATAATTATATTTTATAGGTTAGAAGGGATATACGTATGGACTTCGAGGTGACGTCTAGTCAGTTTCCGATCCGAAGAGTTTGAAGCTAGATTCTGCAATAAAAGTCTTTAAAGATTATGAGTGCATATTCTGTTTGGGCTTGTAAAGCGAAAACTTACAACTTTCTCGCTCTGTTAGGGGAAACCAACTGTGAATGCTGATTTTCGGCTCCTACTATTACCAGTTTTCACATAATTTTTGCGAAAATTCCAAATATTATTATCATATCATCTACGAGAGAGTCAGTAGATCAATAACTTATAAAAACTAGCAGTTCTCATTGAGAAGTGAGTGCTGCCGTTAAAGGTATTTTTGAATGCGAATACGACAATGACAATTTCAACAAAAATACTATAACTTATTATTTGCAAAATGACATGGTTACATGTATGTTCTTAGAGTGTAACATTAACAAGTAACTATTGGTGTGGCTAAGGCTTTTGTTGGGATTGTGCTTGTAGTAATTGCTAAAAGTGAAAAGAAATATATTGGTTAACGAAAACGGAACGCTTAACGAATAACTGTCTAACAAGGGACTATGAGGTAAGAGAGCGAACCCCCCATACATGCCCCTCTTTCTATGAAAAATTTTTTCAATCTATTTTTGTTTGCGTTGCTATTTTAATGTCGACATCTTATTGGTCAGTTAGAGTGACGTCATTTAATTTTGAACTCGATGGTGGATTATAATTTCCCAAAATAGCATGGCGCGAACTAAAAACAGATTGAAAATAATTATCATGGGGCACGGGAATTCGCTATCTTACCTCATAGTCTCTTGCTGTCTAACGCAACATGTAATAATAAGGGCTTTTTAACTGATTCTTAGAACGATTGGTGACACTTTCTTTTGTCTATCTAGCGCAACGTGGAAACAAACTAAAAATTTGGTGTAACAACAGTCACTGTCACCTGTAAACAGCGAAACCTTGACTCTGATCAACTGTATTTATAACTTGCTGCGAGCACATGCCATTTTCCACTGAGCAAGCACGATTTTTCGCTGAGCAGCGAAACCTTGACTCAACTGTATTTATAACTTGCTGCGAGCACGTGCGATTTTCCGCTGAGCGAGCACGATTTTCCGCTGAGCAGCGAAACCTTGACTCTGGTCAACTGTATTTATAACTTGCTGCGAGCACATGCGATTTTCTGCTGAGCAAGCACGATTTTCCACTGAGCAGCGAAACCTTGACTCTGCGGATCAACTGTATTTATATCTTGCTGCGAGCACATGCGATTTTCCGCTAAGCGAGCACTTTTTTTCCGCTGAGCAAGCACATGTCAATCCTTCTTATAAGACAGCTGCTGATTGGCTAGAATTGGCTAGACTGTGCCATATAACAAGATTTATGATTGGCTGTTTCTTAATGTGAACGATGGGTCGAACCGTCGATCGAACCAAAATTTCTCGATGGCTTCAAGAATATGAAGGCTGCCTATCGGCAGCAATAAGTGGGAGGGACCCTTTACAGGGCCCCACTGAATATCACTTTCGTGATGTGGGTTCCCTGTATAAAGATTATTATTATTATTATTATTATTATTATTATTATTATTATTATTATTATTATTATTATTATTATTATTATTATTATTATTATTATTTAATTCGTTCCCAAGTTGTTTTCTGCTGCTTGTATTAAACCAAAATCTTGTGCAAGATGTGCAGGGTTTGAGCTTGTCATACGCGCTGAAAATACCAGGTCCCCACATTTTTTTTATTGATTTGGTTAGGCCAAAGGTGGAACTAAACCATGATAGTTGTATCTTCCTTGGGGGGAGTTGGCCATTGGAGATATTTGGCCACAAAATCACCATATTTTGATATGCTATTTTACCTAGTTAATTATTAACTTGCATTGATTGACAGGTAATTAATAAAATAATCTGAGACTCTTGCGCATAACTCATGAAGGATGTACTTATGCTCATGTGGAGCCACAAAAGAATTAGATAAATTCTACAAGCTTAAGGAGCCCCTAACGTTACCCTTTTTTGAGTAATTTTGAAGGAAATATTTGTAAAAAAGCAAAAGGGGTGGTCCCCCCGGAAAATTCCAAATATCAAACCACTTTGGCTTTTCAAGTTATTAAGTTTCATTGAAATCGGTGAGATGGCATGTATCACCACTGCCTGGACCTCTCAATAGTACTATCGTCTACTAAGGTCTACTAGGGGATGAAGGGCCACAATGATTGAGCTTGTTACTTTTCCTTCTCTAAATTCCACTTGCGTAGATTTCAGAGTAGAGTAGCCAAGAAGAATAGATATTTCGTTTAAAAATAAAGCTTCTTAAATGACAAAAACCTTTCCTGTCCGACGTTTATTTTTTTGTATCTATGAAGAGGTGATCAACATGTTCGAAATGACACCTCAAATGGTTGGCTTTTCTTGCCTGGAAATTAAAATATTTGTTAAAATAACACGCGCGACGACTTACTATAACGTTTTACGATTTTATCTTCACGAAACCAATCTTCATTAAATAATCAGCTGGTTATGAATTCTTGCTGTGGTTTCTGGTTAGGAAGCCTATTCTCCAAAGGATTTGCACTCTTCATCTTCAATAAAGTTTATCATGGCCATGTACTGCGATCGCGACTACAAAACGTTTATTGACAGCGGAAGTCTTCAACTATCGCGGAATTGTCAAATTGACTACCAAATACTTGAATTTATTTCGTAAATTTGCAAAAGGCATCAGATGGTTTACAAAAAATTGAGTATTTGGTTTACCCCTGGCAGGTTTTAAAGTTAATTCGTCTTCTAATTTTTAACGGCGGCCTTCCTTTGTGGAATTTTCAGTCGGTCGTACAAAGTAGACCGAATTTAAGCTGAGTGAAAATAAAACTGGTTAAATAATTTCGACGAAGGCCCAGTTCAGACGCCGAACTTTTCATGAGCCGAACTTAATTCAAATTAATTAAGGTCGGCCCAAATCACGAAAATCCCGCCTTTTGTTTCAGACGCCGAACTTAATTTACTTGAAGCAAAACCAATCGAAATGTCAGCGGTTTTTTTATTATTATTTTTTTAATTTTTTAATTTGAAATACGTTATAATAATTTATGCATTAGGTTCGGCTCATGAAAAGTTCGACGTCTGAATCAAAGCCGTTCCAAAGCCGAAATTCCCGGCTCAGCCAGGCGGTAAGAACGGCTGAGCCGTTCCAAATTGAAACAGCCGTTCTCAACTGATTCAGACGCCGAACTTTTCATGTACTTAATACGAGGTATTAGGTTCGGCTCATGAAAAGTTCGGCGTCTGAACCGGGCCTAACCCTTCCCTGACCGCTCTTTTAACTGAAATTTTGTCTGAACTAGAGTTTAAGGTCAGCAACACGTTACCAGTGATTACTCCCGGGTAGTTTGCCTCATCGTGTGAACTGACCATTTTCTTTGGAAAATATGGTCCCAAAGACCGGAAGAACAAGAAGAAGGTGACGACGAGGACGATTAAGAAATTCTCTTCCTCTCGCCGGCTTGATTCAAACTTTTTATTTTTCAGTTCAGCAAATAACATTTACAGAAAAAATGGAATGCCTTATCTCTTTCCTTTCGCAAACGTACATCTTTTATTTTTTTGAATATCTCTTCGTAGAATGAATAAAAAGTCAAACTTCCCTAATTGAATCTCCTTACTCTGTTGCCTTTGCGCAAAAAACTGCGAACACTCTAAAGCTAAGCATGATTGCCAAAATTGGAATGAAAAATTTACCCTTAAAATTGACATCTTCCAATTTATTGACCAAGTTGAAGCAGATTCCCAGCTGCAACCCTCAATTAATTTGATGTAAGCTTCAAAAGATGAACTTTATCTTAATAGACTGATATACATAAAAAAATAACAAGCCGGTTAATGACACAAAATGCCACTGTCAGAAACAAGGCACTTTCGTTATTCTTTCTTTTATGAATTTTACATCAAGTAGCAAAAGCATCGCCCTTAGGCATAGCAGCTGGCTTAGCGAGAATTTCTAAACCGGCCTATTCAGAACGATACAGCGCCCAGAAAAAATGGTGAGCGAGCCTTTTCTCCGTAAGATTTGTTCATGTTTTCTCAATTCGACGCGACTACTAAACGAGGCCTTCAGTTTATTTCGCAATTTTCAAAAAAGCATCAGATGTTTTTAAAGAAAATTGTTTATTGAGTCTGCCCCTGGTAGGTTTAAAAGTTAATTCGCCTTCTAATTTAACGGCGGCCTCTTTTTATGCGGCCTTCTTTTATGGAATTTTTAATGGGTCGTTCAAAGTAAATCCAACTTTAAGTTGAGTGAAAATAAAAGTGCTTAAATAAGTTCAACTAACCCTTCCCTGGCCGCTCTTTTCTCTGAAATTGTGTCTTGAACTGGAGTTTAAAGTTAGCAACATTAGTACCGGTGAGGACTCCCGGGGAGTTTGCCTCATCGTGTGAACTGACCATTTTCATGTCTCTTCGTAGAATGAATAAATAGTCAAACTTCCCAATTGGCTTAATCATCTCTTCAGCTGAACTTTAACTTGTCTCCGATGGATTCTTGTGGCGTTTGCTAGAAACGGTGCAAGCATTAGAGACAGGTGCGATTGTTAAATTTGAAAGGAAAATTTGGCCTCAAAAAATTGACAGTTTCCGATTCATCGACCAACTTCCTTGGAGAAACCCTGATCAAATTTTACTTAAACTTCAAAAGATAAGCTTCACTGTAATAGACTGGTATATACGCAAGTAACGACAGGGTTCATGACAGAAAATGTTACTATCAGAAACATGACAAATATTCCTTATTATTGTTTCAGGTTATTTTATAAAGTTTACATTAAGCAGCAAAAACATCTTACTTTCTTTACGAAATTCTTTTATGGCCTATCCAGAGAGATCCAGCTGCTGGAAATTTATCTTAATTCTAATAATATTCATCCTTACCTTAAATGCGAAGAATTCTACCACATCTAACCAAAATAATATGCACCACAATTTCAAATTTGAAAGCTTGAGAATTTCTGTCTTGATGCTTTATACAAAAACACATGTATTAAACTTGAAAAAGGCACCAGTTAAACTAAGCTACACAATTCACTTAAAATGTTTCTTGTTATTTAAATCCACGTACAGCAAAGATGTCTCATTGTATCCTTCACTGCTTGTCTAACTTCTCTGATCTTCCAGCAGTACAGAATTGGGTTTAATGAGGAGTTTAAGTAAACTAAAGTCACTGTACATTCCCTAGCAAGGAGAACAGATGCAGTAAGCATTTTTTGAGTGCTCAAAACCATCACTATACTATATGGTAGATAACAAACAACTAAGGCCAACTGCACCCACAGTGCACTGGACACTGTCTTTCTGTATCGCGCTATGTTCAGTGGAACTGTTTGGTTCGGTTTTCCTTGGTGAACATGATTTTGAACTTGAGCTTGTTGATGACAAAGAATAAAGAAAATTTTTGCATACGAAAAAACTGAGATGATTAGACACAATGGCAGAGCTATAGTAATACACCATAACGTGATGTGGTGATTCAAAAAGTACATTGCTGAGCCAACAATCGAAAGAACCCAAAACACAGAGAGAGTTACATATATTCGCTTTAAAGTTACAACTTGTCTGTATCGAATTCCTAACAACAGGGCAAGAAGTCTGTCCACGCTTATTGCAGTCAATGTCAACAAAGACACTGAACACAAAAGAAATCCTGTGAAATAAGTGGCATCGTATGCAAAGCGACAAAAATTCCATCGTTGGTTCACCGTTGACATCAAAGCAGTCACAACCAGGGGTTCCTGAATGATACCAACACACAAATCAGTTGTCGCCAGGGTACGAAACAAGAGTTTGGAAGGCGCATGAAGTGAAGACTCCTTGTGAAGTGCAATGAGAATCAGAGTGTTCCCCAGAAATGCAGTGATGGACAGAAAACTGTTTATCACTGAAAGACATATCAAATGGTTATGAATTCCCTCTCTGATTTCTGGTGCGCAAGCCTGTTCTCCATAGGACTTGTAGTCTTCATCTTCAGTAAAGTTTGTTAAGGCCATGTTACCGCGATGCGACTACAGAACGAGACGAATTTGTAAAGACTAGAAGCAGAAGTCTTACTATCGCGGAAATGTCAAATTAACTGCCAAGTACTTTGAGTTTAGTATTTCGTAAATTTGCAAAAAAAGCATGAGACGGATTACAGGAAATTGCATAAATGTTAAAATCCCAACGTTTGGGCTAAAACTTTAGCCTTCATCGGGAGGAAGTGATAAGAACTTTTTAAACGATTACGATGTATATAAAGCGAAATGCAAATTTTGGGCTAATTAATTAGCGTTAACTTCAGATCAAAGTCAGAATTTGCATATTTCTCAATATACATTGGGTTGTTTGCAAAAATTCTTATCTCTTCCCCCGTGATGAAGACTAAAGTTTCAGCCGAAACGTTAGGGCTTTTTAACATTGAATTTTATATACTTTTTCAACCGGTCAGGGTAACGTTTTACTTGTTTTAATGATTCCAACTGGTTGCAGGTTCATTTTAATTTTAAAACCATTTTAGCTCCAAACCTGTTAAGAAAATCACTATTCTGTGCTGATCTTTACTGAAACTAACGGAGTTTCACCTTAATGTCATGGAAAAGAGAAAGGCTGTCAAGTCCATTATTCGGTATATTGTATACCATGAAAGCAGCAAATGATGTAAAGTTGATTTGCATTTTAATAGTAAACCATATAATAAAACAGAGGATTGTCCAGACTAATTATAAAACGTTCTAGCTTGTAGTTAAACCAATCAACATTTTACCTTTTCACCTAAAGATCTGTGCATAATTCTCTCCGTAAACATTCCCAATTTTAATACTATGAAGAAAAATAACTGCCCTTTTTTTTTCTTTATTTTGTTGCGTATTTCTTTGTGGAACAAATCAGTGAAGCTGAACCCAAACTTTCTTTCCCTTCTTCACTACAGATCAGTTGATTAGAGTTTATTGACTCAACAGATCTTTTTTGATTTGATTTTATTAATAAATAAACTTATCATGCATTCTCTCTTTTTTCTCTCTTCTCTGGAAACGTAATAAATTTTTAAAACACAAATACAACAAAGAAAAACTACAAAATGCTTGATCGTTGGTTAACCCAAACCATTCAATCTCTAGCATGTTTGTCTTGAGAAAACGTTCTCTTTACTCTTTCTCTATCACCTCATAAGAAATTAAAATTTATTTTCCCCTTGTGACTTGCCGTTGCTTACTTGCCCTGAAGGCTTTCTCTAGTACGTTATACAAATATTGTGTTTAGTAAAGCTAAAATAGACATGATCATAAAACAATCTCATTTCATTAATTGTTGAAGATGAATTGTTTTACCATGTGTATACATGTAGTGGTAAAAATCGTGAATTATATACCTGGTCTTTCCTTTATTAATAGAGAAAATTTCGAGTAAAGTTTCTTGTTCAAGGGAACAATACGACCTGCAATATCCACACAATATGATTTGGTACAGGGACCAATCCTCCAGTCTTGACACCTAACACCACTTAACCACTGTGCCTTTGCCTGCAACCAAGGACTGCAACCAACAACAACAACAACAACAAACTTTATTTGCATGACTATAACAAATACAGTATTGCAAAAGCTATTCATAGCTAATTATTGATTCGTTAACTAATTCCTAAGATACCTTAAAATTAAATAAAATAAAAAATAATAATAAATAAAGTAACTGAAGTTTTTGCTTGTTTTAAACTATTCATACAGTAGAAGTAATCATTCCGGAGAGAAGTATATCTCTCAGATAGAAGCACGAGGAAACAAATGAAGTTGATGTAGTGTTTATAAAATAGTCAGTTGACTTCATTATATGCGATAGTAAAGTTTCTTTTACTAATAGTAGTGTAAATGGAAGGCTAGGTTCGATTTTAGTAAAGAACGTATCTCTTAAAGAAGAGTAACTTGGGCAATATAATAAAAAATGAATTTCATCTTCAATGGCTTTACAGTTGCAAACATTACACACCCTTTCATTACGGGGTATGTTGTCGTATCTTCCTGTTTCAAAACAGCACAAACGCATGTGTTGTGACACTGGCGTGACTTATGCTGCGTTAAGTTATCGAATTATGAAGGTTTGGGTTGGAGTTTTAATCGGTCGTTCAAAGTGGTTGCAATTTTAGGCTGAATTAAAATTAAATTGATTAAATAAAATTGTGTTCTGTATTGGTGTTTTAAGTTAGCAATAGGGGACTGTGCTATAATTGCCTGGATTGTGGGGGGGGGGGGGGGGGGGCATAGAGGAAAATCACAACTACAGAGGGGGGTAAATGTAAAATGTAATTCATGTAGGGGGTGCATTACTTTTTTCCACTCTTTTTTACAAACTGGAAAAGTGGCAGACGAGCTATTAGAGTTCAAATATTTGTAGTTACTTACACTGGAATTAAACTAACTCGAGGTGTTTTGATCTCTGAACTGGCTGATTATTTAGTATTTTCTTATCTGTTCTGCAGTGGGGAAGGAATGCCTCTGTTATATATTAAAACAGTGCTACTTTATATTGGCAACAGTTTTTGATGAAACAGGAACCCTTAAGCGTTGTAAAAGTTGCACTATGATGTTATTAAGTGAAAAAAGAAAGTACCCATGTAGGATAGTCCACATGGTATTATAATTAAAAACTGAATGAAAACCCAACTGTAATAGTAATAAATTGTATAAACATATAAACAGTTCGATAATTTAGCAAGTATGCTTATAACTAAGCCAAAGTAAGCTCAGTCAGACAGGAACTCCTTAAGGTTACCGTATACCTTTAGAGGTGTCTCGCGTCCAAGCGATGTAGCCCGTCCGGTTTAAACTGTAGATAAACCCCTATATCAAATTAAAGCTTATAGAGCTGGCTATCACACTGTAACAAGAATTTTGAAATAAAATGAATTGTCGAATTTTTAGCGCTATTTTCTCTAATCAATTTTTTTTACTTGAAGGAGACACTTTAAAGAGCTAAAACTCAAAGGTAATTTGTTTGTTTGTCTTCAAATTTGGACAGTAGCTAGTTTAACATATAAACAACAAAAACCTGTCTGCGAATTTTTTCTTTCGAAATATTTTTTATCCGAGAGCGCTTTTTGTACGATCAATCCACATTTTTTAAATCCTATTTCCAAAAATGTTCTGTAACTTTTCACTGCAATTGAATTTGGCAAAACGCAGACACTTTAGTTTAACGCTTTGGGTCCGGAAACAGAGGAGCAAATTAAATTAGCGAAAAAAAATTCGCTTTGACTTGTAGCTTTTAAAAGGTGATTCGGACGGTCACATTTAGAGGTCTGTATTTCAAAGTTCTTGGTATAGTTTGATAGCCAGCTCTATAAGCGTTAATTTGATATTGGGGTTTAGGTATCTACCGTTTAAACCGGTCGTGCTACATCGCTTGGACGCGAGACACCTCTAAAGGTATACGGTAACCTTAATTACATTTTCAGATTCTTCAACAAAGCTTCTGGAGTCGAGGAGATCTCTTAAGCAAGCTTAATGTCTGTTGCAGATTTTATTGTTATTATTATTATTATTATTATTATTATTATTATTATTATTATTATTATTATTATTATTATTATTGCAACACAACTAATAACATTACAATACAAAAAATACAGTACTCTGTTGCAACAATAAATACTACTTACAATGGGGCACTAACACGACTAAGACACAAATACTTATAACTGTTGCAGATGTAAACAGTAAAAGAGATTCTTTATCAATTCCTTCAAATTACTGAACGCCATATATCAATAGATCATACTCGTTGTCAATTAGTAAGCCTCCGAAAAACAAAAACATGAAACAGGCTCTCTTCTTTATAGCCTCTGCAGCATGAATGTTGGCTTTGGCACTGCTTTCTTTTCTCTTCCTAGATTTTGAAGATTTTGCTCTAGACATTACTGGGAAAGTGGCAGAAAATTTTTTCACCACTCTCTCCATATCTTGAACAAAGTTATTAATGTTCTTCTCAATTTCTGTAGTTATAAAGTGAAGAGTATCTGTATTAAATGTGTGATAACATTCCGTTAGCCCTGTTTGCAGTTTGCCAGATGATTCCGTGAATAGGATATTGTCATGCTCAGTAATTTTATTTTTTAATGTTTCTACCCGTTGTCTTAACTTAGTTGCTTCGCTCTTGCATCTCAATTTATTTCTAATTTCATTTGAAGTACTTTTTGTGCCCGACGAAGACATCCAACACGTGAATTAGGTATGAGGGAATCAATGGAGGAGGGGGGGGGGAGCAGGGGAGGGGAGAGGTTGACCTAAACATTATCAGTACGTGAGGGGGGTAGGGTTAAAGTTCAGTATTGCTTAGCGACAGGGGGTGCGACTTAACATTGAGCCGTATTTTACCCATTTCTCAACCCCTTCCCCCATTCAGCTAATTATTGCATAGTCGGTTCCTAAGTGACCAGTGACTACTCCCAGGGACTTAGCCCATCGTGTGAACTGCCTATTGTCGTTAGAAAATCTGGTGGGTGGTGGTAGTAGAAGTAGTAGTAGTAGTAGTAGTAGTAGTAGTAGTAGTAGTACAGCCTTGGAGCCTTGCAAGCAAGTCAAGTGGAGAAAGCCACATCAGATATCAGTGCAATTAAAACTAAAACCAGCGATCGTCCCAGTCGCCCACCTCAGCGGAACGAAAATTCCTCTCAGCCACGTGACAGGAGATCTCAGTCACGCAAACGTCAACACTGCAACAAGCGAAACAACAAATCCACGAAGTGCGAAAACTGCGGTGGATATGTTTCGCAATGCTTGTGGAAAAGTTGGTCATTTTGCTCACGTTTACCAATCAAAACCCCTAACAAAGCCTCAAACAGTGGCTCATGTGGAATTTGGTCTCTCATCCGAAGAAGAATACGAGTACGTGTATACAGTAAATTACATCGATAACAAGAAGCCACCGATGTGCGAAGTACAAATCAATGGGAAAGCTGTACAGATTATTATAGACACAGGTGCGTCTGTCAACCTTTTAGATGAAAAGACCTTTCGAAGAATTAACTGTGGCAACACAGCCCTGGAGCCTGCTCACACCAAGATTTATTCCTACGGATCCAAAGCCCCTCTTCAAAGCTAGGAACTCTCTCGGCAACTGTCACATCTAGTAACATTAGCACCAACACCCAGTTACATGTTGTAAAAGGAAATACAGGAAACCTCCCTGCCCACAACACTGCCCAAAAGCTTAATTTGGTCACGATATCGGTTAACACTGCTACAGTTACAGCTATCAACAAGAACAGCCTCGAGGTTTTACAAGAAGAATTCTAATGTCTATTTGGAGGCATAGGAAGAGTATGAAACAAAGTGGTAAAGGTACACGTTGACCCTGATGTTACGCGCAGACAACAGCCGCACCGCAGAATTCCTTTTCATGTTGGTGGAGATATTGAAAAGGAGCTTGAGAGGCTAGAAAGATTAGACATCATCGAAAAAGTTGAAGGACCCACACCATGGATAAGTCCCATTGTTGTTGTACCCAAGAAATCTGGAGAAGTACGAACTTGTGTTGACATGAGGGAGGCAAATAAGGCGATAAAGAGAGTGAAACACCTTATGCCAACCATAGATGATCTCATAGCTGATCTAAAGGGTGCAACTCATTTCAGTGCATTAGATCTTTGCTCAGGTATCATCAGCTCCAATTGGTACCAGAAAGTCGTTTTATCACCACATTCAGCACCAATGTTGGCCAGTGACGCTACAAGCGCCTACCGTTCGGCATTAATGCAGCATCTGAAATCTTCCAGGAATCGATCAAGGAACTTCTAACAGGCCTACCAGGATGTAAGAACATTTGCAAAAGGAAAGGATGAGCACGACAGGAACCTTCGTGGTGTTCTACAGAGACTTCAGGACAACAACCTCCGCCTCAATAAGGACAAATGTGAGTTCTCCAAGTCCGAAGTCAGTTTGTATAGCCACATCTTCAGCTCCAGTGGTATCAAACCCGATTCAAAGAAAGTTGAAGTGATCCACAACGCAAGCCCTCCGCAGAGTGCCAGTTATATAAAGTCTCTGCTAGGGATGACGCAGTATGTATCCCGTTTCATTCCAAACTATGCCACAATCACAGCTCCGTTGCGCTTTCTAACGAGACAAGATACACCTTGGAAATGGGAACAAGAAGAACAGAAAGCATTAGAAAAATTGAAAGAGGCCCTGGTCGGAGACAAAGTCATCCCATACTTTGATCCACCAAAGCAAACCGAAATCATTGTTGATGCAAGGCCCGTTGGCCTTGGTGGTTTATTGGAACAAGAACGTAAAGTTCTCACTTATGCAAGCCGGGCATGATGTTGAAAGTCGCTACTCCCAAACCGAGCGAGAGATGCTTGCTGTAGTGTGGGCTGCACAACAATTCCATCTTTATGGAGCTCAGTTTTCCATTATCACTGATCACAAGTCCCTCATTGGTATTTTCAGTAATCACAAGCAAGCTTCAGCTAGAATTGAAAGGTGGAAACTTCGACTCATGCCCTATGACTGTAAACTGACCTGGAAAAAGATGCAGAAAATCCTGTCGATTTCATGAGTCGACATCCCAGTCCTTCGGATCCAGAACTACCGAACTTGGCTGAAGACTATGTTCATTATGTATGCAGTACCACAGGCCATGACACTTGAAGAAATCAAACAGCAAACCAAAGAAGATGCAGAAATGCGAGCATTAATCAAAGCAATAGAAACTGATTAGTGGAACAGGCCAGAAGTTCAAGGATATAAGAGACTGAAAGATGAATTTTCAGTATACAATGGACTGGTGTTTAGAAGAAACAGGATTGTCATACCAGCCACGCTCAGAAACAAAGCAGTTGACCTGGCACATCTAGGTCACCAACGAATAGTTAAGACAAAGCAACTCATCAGAGACAAAGTGTGGTTCCCAGGAATAGACAAGATGACAGAAGAGACAATACAAAACTGTCTTCCAAGGCAGCGACAGCGAAATCACCACCACCAGAACCTCTTCGTATGACCAAACGTCCCAGTTCACTTTGGAAAGAAGTTGCAGTTGATTTCGCAGGACGATTCCTAAGTGGAAATTACATAATAGTGGTTATAGACGAAGACAAGGAGTACCAGATATTTTGAAGAGTGACAACGGCCCACCCTTCAATGGACATGAATTTGAAGACTTTGCTAATTATGTAGGATTCAAGCACAAAAACATCAAGCCATACTGGCCAAGAGCAAATGGTGAAGCTAAACGTTTAGTACGGACTCCTGAGAAAAACATCAGGATTGCTCACATAGAAAGGAAGAATTGGAAACAAGAGTCATACAGATTCCTGCGCCAGTATCGCGCAACTTCTCATTCCACAACGAATGTCTCGCCCTGTGAAGCTCTAAACAAAGAAAATTCAAGACTATGTTACCTGAACCATCAACCACTCGATGCAAGCAACAAAAGTTTATGTTTCACGATGCGTCAACTAGCCTAGCCAGAGAGATGCTATGCAAAAGCAGAAGATCAAGATCTATGTTGACTAAAGGGAGAATGCTCAAGAAAGAAAGATCACACCAGGAGAGACCATTCTCATGAAACAACCTAAACAGAAAAAATTGATTACACCATGCAACCCAAAGCCTTTTGTTGTGGAAGAGACGAAAGAATCAATGATCACAGTGAGTAATGGATCACAGACTGTCACCAGAAATTCGTCAAACTTTAAAGTTGTCCCTAAACATTTTGTGCAGGACAGTGGTAAAAGGAAAAATGGTGTAGAGATCCCCACAACTGTTGACAAGACACCAGTGGTGCAGCCAAACTCAGGCCTACTCTGGGACCATAGCTCTCCTGAACTCGCCTTAACTCGCCTAAACTCGGATTATCTCGCACAAACTTGCTCAATCTCGCCACCAAGCAAAGTAGATACCAATTATATTTACTTATTCCATCCTATTTTCAGTGTAATTTCAAAATTAATCCCCAAAGGGAAGTCGCCAAAGAATATGGATTGCAAGAGAGCAAAAGATGGTGATTTGTATGGAAACAGGGTCTTTAACTTTAAAAAAATACATAAAACGGCTGCGAGGGAGACTAAGAAAGACCCGAATTGAAATACTCGAAGAAGCAGCTCAGGGACAATGCGCAAGCAGTTGTAATGGGGAATGGCTTACTTGTGCAAGGGAGGTTCTAGAACAAAATGTCATTCACAAAGAGGCCTTCGCAACCGCAATACGAGAATTGCTGGAGAAAGGTACAAGCAAACTTCGTAATATTACGATCTGCGGCCCAGGCAATTCGGGGAAAACATTTTTGCTGAACCCACTTACAAGTATTTATGAAACATTTATTAATCCTGCCTTAACGTCATTTGCATATCACTTTTACCTTACTTGTAAAGTTCCATGTTTTCCTTTACAATTTATTTGTTAGTTTTTGTACGCCTACCCCTATTCTTTGTAATTAAATCTAAGCGCTCAAACATTGAAGCGATGGTATTGTCAATTATTTCCCTTCGCAGTGAATACAGTGTATTTTTCATTCTTCTTGCAAAGTCCTCAAAACTTTCGCTTGTGTTTTCAGATCTTCTTGTGGCTCCAGATCTTCTTTCGCTACATTAAAAACATCCTCTTTTAAAATAGGAAATAATTCTCCCCCAACCTCCTTAAGAGCCTTTCGCGCATGAGCACAATTCAATATGGGGCAATTGTCTTGGACAAATATTAAACTTTGAACATTTCCCGCTCTTTTGAAACATATTTTTGAAATTTCTGCGTATGAAATCTGCATAATAATTACCATCTAGTTTTTCATATTTTTCACTATTCTCACTGAATAATTAATTAGCGCATCATGAAACGACCTTTCAAATTGCTCCGTGGCCCTGGGGATGGCATTAGTGCATTTCGGGCTTTACTTATTAATAAGCTAGGCCATGTGGCTTTGATTTTACTCTGTCACAGCGCCGTCCGCCGAAACGAACGGCCGAGTTTCGTTTTTTCTAGTCGGTCAACCAACACCAGCCCGTTTTTTTCTTTTCTTCGCTTGAACTGTGGTTTCTTTCTTCATGGCGGAGCCGGCGGGCGATTTACCTGCGTTGCCACCGGCACCAGAACCGCCTCCAGAACCTCCGGCGGAACCTGCGCCAAGACCGGCAGCAGAACCCGTGGTGGAACCTAATCAGGTATTTTTTCTGTCTCTTCCGCTTTGTGGTACGTGTTTCGGCTTGTTTTCGTATGCTAGTCTTCTGTCGTAGGCCGTCTTATCATAGTTTTTTCTTTGGCGTTTCGGTTAGTTTGGTATTCTTACCTGTTTTCGCCGGTTTCGTTATCTGGGTGGTTTTTACGTGCCACGTGTCCCTTGGGTATGCTTGTTTGTCACCGTTCGTTCCCTTGTTTCTTGTGTTTTCTCTGGTGTTATCTCTACAAGTTCTTAGGACCTTTTTATGTTCGTAGGTTTTACCTTTAGGAGTAGACCTTTATTCTGGTATTGTTAAGTTATGTTTTCGGTTTGTGCCTGTTTTGTTTTGCGGGCTCCGGGAGCCCATACTTTATCTCTCGTTTCGGAAACCGCTTTTAATCCGTTGCATATCTTAGGTTTTTGGCTCCGGGAGCCAGGTTGTAATGTATCTTTTATTGATTACGGTCCGGGAGCCAGATTTTAAAGAAGTTTGTTATTAACGGTCCGGGACCGTTTTGGCTCCGGGAGCCAGATTTCAAAGAAGTTTGCTATTAACGGTCCGTGTCCGTTTTGGCTCCGGGAGCCAGATTTCAAAGAGGTTTGTTATTAACGGTCCGGGACCGTTTTGGCTCCGGGAGCCAGTTTTGTAAGAAGATTGTTACTAACGGTCCGGGAGCCAGATTTCAAAGAAGTTTGTTATTAACGGTCCGGGACCGTTTTTGGCTCCGGGAGCCAGTTTTTGTAAGAAGATTGTTATTAACGGTCCGGGACCGTTTTGGCTCCGGGAGCCAGATTTGAAAGGAGTTTCTTATTAACGGTCCGGGACCGTTTTTAGCTCCGGGAGCCAGTTTTGAAAGGAGTTTGTTATTAACGGTCCGGGACCGCTTTGGCTCCGGGAGCCAGTTTTGAAAGTGGTTTCTTATTAACGGTCCGGGACCGTTTTTAGCTCCGGGAGCCTAGTTTTTAAAGGAGTTTGTTATTAACGGTCCGGGACCGTTTTGGCTCCGGGAGCCAGTTTTGAAAGGAGTTTCTTATTAACGGTCCGGGACCGTCTTTAGCTCCGGGAGCCAGTTTTGAAAGGAGTTTGTTATTAACGGTCCGGGACCGTTTTTGGCTCCGGGAGCCAGATTTGAAAGGAGTTTGTTATTAACGGTCCGGGACCGTTTTGGCTCCGGGAGCCGGCTTTAAAGGAGTTTAGTCTTTACGGTCCGGGACCGTATTTTTTGCTCCGGGAGCCAGCTTTGTAAGCGGTTTGTTATTACGGTCCGGGGACCGTTATTAGCTCCGGGGGCCAGTCTCAGGGTTTGTTGTTTACCGTACGGGACCATCCTTTGGCCTCAGAAACACAGTTTTGTGTTTATTGTTAGACGTTCGGAACCCGTTTCCTTAGGGTACGGTTTCGTGGTTCCGGGACCCCGCTGTTTTATAGGATTTTGTGCGTTTGGTCCTAGACCCTCAGGTATTCAGACCCCGCCTACGTTTTTGGAAAGAATTTCGTTTGAAATTTTAGCTTTCTTAGTGTTTCACCTTAGGCTGTATCAGTCAAGGGCTGACCCTCTTTTTGCTTTCGTATTTACGATTTCTGTCCGCGCGGCTCCGGGGCTGTTTGTCTCTAAGCGATCTTTTCTTTGTGTTTCGGGATCGTTCAACCCTTAACAGCTTTTTGGTTCCACACAGAAGTTTTTGTTCAGTTCACCGCCCGGTTTGTTTAGTTAAGAGATCATCGTTAGGTCGGTTAGGACGGCTTATATTTTAACGTTTGCGTTTGTTTATCTGGTTGGGAAGAGACATATCTGGACTACTCGCGTTTTGTCTGGGCC
>NW_028145665.1:1357500-1360000 GCF_977016875.1 Pavona decussata | reverse complement strand
AAGCAGAACTAAAAGCATATGTAAAATTCCTTCGTGAAGAAGGTGATGTACCTGTTAAAGAAATAGTTCACCATTGAGGAATATCCAGGGCATCGGTTTATCGCTTTTTAAAAAGTGCAAATCAAGCACAAAAGAAAAGTAAGAAGCGTGGAAGGCCTCGATTAATCGATGTGCGCCAGGAAAAGAAAATCCAGAGAACGGTTGCAAGACTTCGCAAACAATAGGGTAACTTTTCATGCCACAGAATAATACATGTAGAACTTTGAAGCGAATGGGATATGCCTTCTTGGAAGCCAAAAAAACAGGAATATTATTGGAGAAAGATTTCAGAGAGCGTTTAAGGTTTGCACGTAAAGTGAAAGGAACTTATTGCAACGACTTCTTCATGAATAATATCTGCTCTTATCTATACGGGGTAAGCTTTTATCATAAATATAGTCCACTCGACGACGCTAGAGCCCCTAAAGATAAAATTTCTAGGAAAACAAGGAGGGACTGTCTGTGACTACAAAGGGAACGGACGTAGGCTCAGAAGGAAGAGTTGTTAAAATGATTGTAGTCATTTCCTATGGAAAAGGCGTTATATATTGTACTATATCCTCACTGTCTATTACTTACCACATCATGAAACTAAGTTATGGGAAAGAGATCCGCGGATTGTTGTGGTAAGAGGTAGACAGCGAGGATATACCTAGTGAGGCCAAAGCTGTCAACCAACACCAGGGGAGGAGGGTGGGACGAAACTCGGCCGTTCGTTTCGGCGGACGGCGCTGTGACAGAGTAAAATCAAAGCCACATGGCCTAGCTTATTAATAAGTAAAGCCCGAAATGCACTTATGCCATCCCCAGGGCCACGGAGCAATTTGAAAGGTCGTTTCATGATGCGCTAATTAATTATTCAGTGAGAATATTGACTTAATCTTTTGGAACATTCTAATAATTTTCTTACATTGTAATCTCGACGGTTCCCTGTCACGGCGGACCTTTCCATATTTATAAGTAGACTTTAACTTACTTCTTAAATGTTCCGATGCTTCTCCAACTCAATTCCTGCTTTTACTTAAGCTTAAAATCGTTACATAAGTCTTCCGACCGGTTTTTGTTGTCCTGGTTGGCCACACAAGTTCTTTGAGCTTCTTTGGTTTCGCGTCATGAACTCGTCCAAATTGTGCCAACGTTTGTCGTGTTTTCAATACTTGTTTCCTTCAAGAAGTGCTCGTTTCGCTCATATAAGTTCGAGAAATAAGAATCATTATCATCAAGGCTTAATACATTAGCATGTGATTTACTAATTTTGAGGTCACTTTCCAAAGAAAGCTACAAAATCACCACAATGAAAGCTGCTAGCAGGATTACCGCTCGATCCACGCTCAGCGGTTTTGCCAGCAGGGGTCTTCGGGACAATCAACATAGTCGTTGTATCGGGCGCTTTCGTGCTGGGCCGACTAATTACGAAAGTGTCAACACCTAAGTGGCACATTTGCTTATAGCAGGTGCCCACAATGACTCGTTCCAACGCTACGCGTAATCCACGAGTTGAACCTGGAATCATGATAACAAATGAAATTTTACTCTGATCAGTTAAGATATATAAAATTGAATGTTTAAAAACCTAACGTTTCGGCTAAAACTTCAGCCTTCAACAGGGAGGAGTGAAAAGAATTTTTACAAAATCCCGATGTATATAAAGAGAAATGCAGATTTGTACTTTGATCTGACGGAAAGGATAATTAAATAGCTCAAATTTACATTTCTCTTTATAGACATCATGCTCCTTTAAACAATTTTTATCATTTTAAACATTTACACAATTTTCTGTCAACCATCTGATGATGTTTGCAAATTTAGGAAAAGCTAAAAGCAAACTACTTGGCAGTTGATTTGACGTTTCCGCGATAGTAAGACTTCCGCTGTCATTCTTTCCATATTCGCCTCTTTCTGTAGTCGCATCGAAGTAACATGGCCTTAACAAACTTTACCGAACATGAAGAGTACAAGTCCTACGGAGAACTAGTTTGTTTACCAGAAAACAAAGAAGGAATTCATAACCAGCTGATATGTCTTTCAGTGATAAACATTTTTCTGTCCATTACTGCATTTCTGGGGAACACTCTGATCCTAGTTGCTCTTCACAAGGAGTCTTCACTTCATGCTCCGTCCAAGCTCTTGTTTCGTTCCCTAGCGATAACTGATCTGTGTGTTGGTATCATTGTGGAGCCTCTGGGTGTGACTACTTGGATGTCAATGGTGAACGAACAATGGTATATTTGTCGCTTTGCATACGATGCCTTTTTTCCCGCAGGATATATTTTTTGTTCAGTTTCTTTGTTGACATTGACTGCAATAAGCGTTGACAGACTTCTCGCCCTGTTGTTAGGGCTCAGATACAGACAAGTTGTAACTTTGAAGCGAACATACGTTACCCTAACAGCGTTTTGGGTTCTGTCTATAGTACTCCCATCAATGTACTTTTTAAATCACCAAATAACGGTGTGGTTTG